>NW_026883885.1:0-52788 GCF_032173495.1 Musca vetustissima
GCTCCAATGACTCCATCCCCTTAGTCCAATTTTGGCATACTTTCATAAAGTTTATCTTCGACCAACTTTTCAAGAGCCCATTCATCAAAAATTCTACGTTACGGTAGGTCGTACGGTTTAAATTTTTGCACCCGATGTATTTTTTAATGCTTCTTAAATCCTTCACCAACAATGTCCACGTAGTTGACCCAATTGCTGCGAGCGGATGATTCGTGATCAAAAATTTAATACATCCTATTTTACATTGTTCCCTTCAAATACATCCTGAAGCCTACTTTAATACCCGTCTAAAAAACTGCATTTCCACCCTTTCAAATGAATTAATTTCCGATTCCTGTGCTTTTAAGAAATTTATTAAATTTCCAATAACAACATGAATTTATTTATTGCGCTATAACTGCAAATATTTACAACGACTTTAATGCACCGAACATTACTTTCATTGCTTCACGCACTCATACACCCACCCTCACACAATTTATTCATTCACTCACCCGATGGTAGTGTGCTTTCTTTGTCACCAATAAACGAAAAAACAAAAAACGAAATAAATAAATCATGTTCTCTTCTGTTAGCAATTTATTAAAATGGCCGTAAATATTATATATTTGTGTGAATATTATTGTATATATGTGTATATGAGTGAAAATGTATGTATATATAGGTATAACGGAATCGATATGTACATATATCCATTTATATTGAAATAAAATGACAAATAAATAGCAGAGAGGAAGGATGTGACAGTGGAGTCAACAAAAATATTCGCTTGAATAATTCTTTAACCTAGGCTTCCCTTTTTTATATCAATAATTTCAAAAAATATTAAAAATAAAATCCACGCCTACTTATGGTCCTACTAAAAAATCCAGGATTTCCTTTTAGTAGTACCTAAAAAAAATATTAAAAAAACGCCTGTAGGACCTTCAAAAAATATTAAAAAAGCCATGCCTAGTAGGACCTCAAAAAATATTGTTTTTATAAAATGCACGCCTAGTAGGACCTTAAAAAAATATTAAACAAGTGAAAAAGCGTTAAGTTCGGCCGGGCCGAACTTTGGATACCCTCCACCATAGATAATCTGACAGGTACTAGAAATGAAAAAAATGGGAACATACCAAAAAGTGGACCTATACCGACATTTCTAAAAAGGGATTATGTAAACCATAATAAAGAATTCAGTAATTTTTAATGAATAATTATACACTGTGGCTAATTGAAATATCGATTTTAGACCCCATGTATCTTTGGACCAAATGCGCTTCAAAAAATTTAGATTTCATCCAAACTTTGTCCATCTTATTATTTCTTCCAATCTTAGTTCAAATTCGAAGAGGGGGATGAAATGATTACATCAGAGTCTTAGACCAAACTCAAAACGCGGAACAAATCAGATAAACATTTTAATATAAAAAGGGGCTTATATGGGGACTACCCCAAAATGGGGGCGAATATTAATAATTTTTGGTAGGGAGATTTGGTACCATATACGACTACAAAATACCAATTTGCAACAAATTCGGTTGAAAAACGCGCTCAAGAACCCCAAAATACCGAAAATTGGGGGTACCCTTATATGGGGGCTATCCGAAAAAATAGACGTATATTCATAATTTTTTGTGGAGAGTTTAGGGACCTATTAAGAACTCAAAATACTAAATTACAGCTAAATTTGCAGATAAATACGACCAAAATCCCCAAAATACTGAAAATTAGGAGGTACCGTTATATGGGGGCTACCAGAAAAAATGGGCCTATATTTATAATTTTTTGTGGAGACACTTAGTACCCAATAAGAACTCAATGTACCAAATTTCAGCGTATTCGGTTGAAAACCACGCTCAAGAACCACAAAATACCGAAAATTGGGGGGTACTGTTATATGGGAGCTATGCCTAAACGTGGACCGATAAATCCCATCTTCGAACTTGGCCTGCCTGCAGACAAAAGACGGCTCTATGCAAAATTTTGGCGATCTATCTCCATTCGTTTAGACGCTAGAGTGATTACAACAGACAGACGGACAGACAGACGGACATGGCTATATCGTCATAGAATTTTACGCTGATCAAGAATATATATACTTTATAGGGTCGGAGATGATTATTTCGATGAGTTACAAACGGAAAAACAAAATTAATATACCCTCCATAATATGGTGGAGGGTATAAAAAACACAGGTAGCAGGACCTTGATGCCAAGTAGTATCTTCAAAAAATATTAAAAAAAAATCCACACGTAGTATAATCTTGAAAAGATATTTTAATAAAATCCATGAAAAGTAGGACCTTCAAAATGCATTTTTTAAATCAACCACACTTGGCTTGCGAGCGTCTACAGAATCAATCTCTAGTGAGTGGAGCAATTATTTATTAAATTTATAATTTTTCTATATTTACACAGCTTGTGCCGGAGGTACCAGAGATTATGAACCTATAAAGCCAATACTTGAACAAATCTATAGTTAGTATAATGGGTCGATTATGGAGAAATTTTCAATCAACTACTCATTTTAGCTTTAAGGCGTATTTTCGGCTACCAAAAGATGCCGTTGTTTCTCCTCTCTTAAAAGTGTGTACAGCTCTGAGGAGGCAATGACTTTAACCTTGGCATGGCTCAATCCACTATGTCGGTGGTTTTGACCGCAATTGTCCGGCTTTTTTTGATTTTTTCCAAATTAACAGTGGAGGAAAAGAGGAAGAATATTTTTTTTATTCCCGGGTTTTGTCGGATGTATAGAATGCATACACGTATACATATCATGGTCCCAAAAGAAGATGTTCGCCATTTTGTATTAATTTTAACCATTATTCCAACCAAATTTCAGGTCTTATTGCTAAACACGACTAAACAGCAACCAAAAATAAATGGTTGCCGAAAAATTCTTTTGAAGCAACTGAAGTTGACAACAGTTGCCATCCATAATTCAAATTTGGCAAATGGCAACGACACTAAACTATGGTTACCATCCGTAATCGACCCATAAATATTAGTTAATAATCGGATATTCCACTTGCATGATATGAAATCAACAAGTTATTAATTTGTTGATCCTTTGTGGAGAAGGTACAAGGATCCAAGCTTCGGACTTGATCTATGTGTGGTTAAAATATTTCCATGTGCAAAGTTTGGATCAAATCGGATATTTCAATCGCTAAATATGCCATTTACAGAATGTTCAAAAATTTGACATTTTGTGGGCGATGTGCCAAAAGTGGTGGACCGGGGGATTCCATCTTCCTACTAGAGTTTTGTAAAAATATTATAAAGTTTGGATGAAATCCGTTAATGCAGGTTATCGTATGCTCCATCAAGAATGTTGAACATTTGTAAATCCATACAAAATTGTTTAGACGGGTTTCGATCACATTTATGTCACTTATGCCGTAGTCACATTAGCTGAGATTATAATTAAGAAAATATAAAACTCACTACTTATTGAGCCCTTTGAAAAATATTCCTTAGAAACTTCAAGCCTTTTAAAGGCATTTAAAAACTATAGTTTTTGGAAAATCTAAAACTTGAACCCTTTGAAAACTTCTGAAAAAAAACCGTATCCTTTGAAAAAATATTTTTAAAAAAATACATGTCCTTTAAAACTATTTAAAAAAATCCACATTTTTGAAAATCTATTTTTCAAACATCACCTCCTTTGAAACAAAAAAAACTTTTTAAATGATCGACATCCTTTGAAAAAATATTCCTTAAAACCCGATGTTCCATAAATATATATATATATATATATTTAAAACCACGCATTGCTGTATCCTTTGAAAAATGTCATTTGAAAAAACAATTTTAATAAATCGACATCCTTTGAAAAAATATTTTTAAAACATCGACATACTTTGAAAAAAAATATATATTTAAAAAAAAAAACACGCCTTGCTGTATCCTTTGAAAAATGTCATTTGAAAAAAACATTTTTAATAAATCGTCATCCTTTCAAAAAATATTTTTAAAACATCGACAGCATTTGAAAAAATATTTTTAAAACATCGACAACCTTTGAAAAAAATATTTTTTTTTTAAATACAGATCCTCCGAAACAAAATTCCTTTGAAAATATTTTTGAAAAAATCCACGTCGTTTGAAAAAATATTATTTCAAAAATCCACGTCCTTTGAAAATATATTCTTGAAAAAAACACGTCCTCTGAAAAAAACTTATTTGCAAAATCCATGCATTGTTGTGTGAAAATAATCTTTAAAATATCCAAACCTTATTGAGTCCTTTGAAACAATATTGTTTACAAATTCCACGCCTTGCTACGTCCTTTGAAAAAATATTTTGTAAAAAAACCACGTCATTTGAAAAAACATTCTTTAACAAAACACGTGCTATGAAAATATTCTCTAAAAAATCGACGCCTAATTTTGTCCTTTGAAAAAATATTCTTAAAAAAATCGACGCTTTATTTAGTCCTTTGAAAAAATATTCTTTATAAATCGACGTTTTATTTAGTCCTTTGAAAAAAATATTCTTTAAAAATCGACGCCTTATATAGTCCTTTGAAAAAATATTCTTTACAAAATCCACGCCCTGTTACGTTCTTTGAAAAAATATTCTTTAAAAAACCACGTCCTTTGAAAAAAACATTATTTAAAAAACCACGTCCTCTTACTCTCTAATAAATCGACGCCTAATTTTGTCCTTTGAAAAATTATTGTTTAAAAAATCCACACCATATTGAGTACTTTGTAAAAATATTCTTTAAAAATGTACGCCTTATTGCGACCTTTGAAAAATATTCTTTGAAAAATCCACGCCTTAAAGAGACCTTTAAAAAATCCTCGCCTTATTGCGACCTTTGAAAAATATTCTTTAAAAATCCTCACGTTATTTCGATCTTTGAAAAATATTCTTTAAAAAATCCTCGCCTTATAGTAGACCTTTGAAAAATATTCTTTAAAAAATCCACTCCTTTAAAAAATTCTTTTAAAAAATCTCGCCATATTACGACCGTTGAAAAGTATTCTTTAAAAAATCCAAGCCTTATTTAGTCCTTAGAAAAAATATTCTTTAGTTGTTTTTTTTTTTTTTAAATTTAATCCATCCTTTCCATTTTGTCCCACCGTTTCCATTACTCCATATATATGACATTTCCAATGAATTGTATGCAGAAAATGTCTATGTGTGTATATAAATATATAACTGATTCAATAAATCGTCATCGATTCGAAATATATTTTTTGTTCATATTTTCATATGTATATGTGTGTCCTTAACAGTCATCATCATCATAACACTGGGCTACAAAAAACCGAAATTTATATGCGGCACAAGTGGATTTGATGCGAAATAAATGGATTGCTATTTGAATTTCCATAGATAGATATATTTATGACAGTTTTATTGTTTGATGATGAAGATGATGATGGCTGGTGGTTTTTATGATTTTAATGGGGTCATGGGTGGTAAAATAGAAAAAATGTTTGATACCTTTACCACACATGATTTGCGGTCAATATTCAATAAAAAACTTGTAGTTTTGTAATTGAAAAAGTCATTGATAATGGAAGATTTTTTTCCGGATTTCATTTGGTCTTTTGTCCGCCAAAAAATATCTGACCACAAATTATTAATTGTTGCCTTGTGTAGTTCCAATGGTTTGTTGTCGTTTTTTCTAAAGCCATTTGGTGTTTTTTTTGTCTTTGGAAAAAAAGGGAAATGTTGATTATTTGCCGCAATAATTATGAAATGTTGCTCTTGCGGTTGATTGCATTTATTACAAAAACAACAACGACAACAACAACAATAACTGCGGCAACAAATGCTGCAACCATACAGCCAATACTATCATCATGCAACCTGATGCAACCAATCTGGCTAGGCAATGGCAGACATTCCACCAGCCAGTCAGCCATTCAATGCCATGTGTTGCCAACATGTGATGATGATGATGATGGCCTGGGCTGGCCTAGGCACTTGCCATTCAGGCTGTTAACTACAGCTGTTACTGGGGGGCTGGTTTAACACATTTTGTCACCAAAAGCTCAACCCACCATCAGCTGCACCTAACACGATAGCCCAGTTAACCAGTCAGGCTGCCAACCAGCCTGCCTGCCTGCACTTGGGTGAAATGAAAACTATGGAGAAAAAACACCAACAACAACAATAAACTAAATAATTGAATGAATATTGAAAAATTGTTGAAATGACAGTCGAACACAATAACAACGACGACAACGACAAAGAGTCATTCAGCGTTTTTGGATGAATGAATAGAGTTGTTAGATAAAAATTTACAATTTGCAATTTTTTCTACCTTGCAAAAAATTTGCATTTCAAATGATGTCGTTGCTAAAAATCTCGTTCAATTGCCACAATTCACATTTGTTAAACAACAACTGCAAAAAAAATTGAAAAAAATCACAGAAATTGTTTTATAAGTCAAGGTTAACACTTGCCCAAGTTGTTTGTTTGTTGGCTTCAGAACAAAGAAACATTGACGACATGATTTGAATCGATTATTGAGGAATTTCTTGACAGATCACATGGAACCCTCTCTTTTTTATTTTGTATCGAACTGGTGGGTATGGTTTTAGATGATGGAGATGATGATGATTTCATCATTATCATCACCACCAGTACCAGTAACCACAACAGCAGGTGCTAGCTTAAGGCCAAGGTAGCTAGCCACACAGCAGGGTGATTTTTTTTTTTTTTTTTGCTTCTCAAATGACAAGATCTTTGAAATCAATTACCCACCTTACCCATCATCATGACAATCTTGAGAACTGGTTTTGAAATGCAATACCAATTTCAAACACGATTCCATTATAAATGTTATAATTATTGTAATTATTTGAAGAACAAAGAGTCGTAAATTACATAGAATAAATTCAAACCTTAAGACAGAAGACGGATTTCAAAGAAAACAAAAAAATTTTTGTCCTCCCAAAGGAACTTTAAAGGATTTTTAAACCATATTTTTACAAATGACTCTGAGTAAGGATTTCTTTATGAAAATATTCATAACTCCACACAGCATGGATTTTTTTAAGAATATTCTTTAAGGTATTAACAAGTCATGGTTTTTTTTAAAGAATATTTTTTTTAAAGGACCAACAAGGCGTGGATTTTTTAAAGAATATTTTTTTCAAAGGACCAACAAGGCGTGGATTTTTTAAAGAATATTTTTTTTCAAAGGACCAACAAGGCGTGGATTTTTTAAAGAATATTTTTTTTCAAAGGACCAACAAGGCGTGGATTTTTTAAAGAATATTTTTTCAAAGGACCAACAAGGCGGGAATTTCTTAAAGATTATTTTTTCCTTAAGACCAACAAGGCGTGGATTTTTAAAGAATATATTTTCAAAGGACTCTACAAGGCGTGGATTTTTTAAAGAATATATTTTCAAAGGAGCCTACAAGGCGTGGATTTTTTAAAGAATATATTTTCAAAGTACTCTACAAGGCGTGGATTTTTTAAAGAATATATTTTCAAAGGAGCCTACAAGGCGTGGATTTTTTAAAGAATATTTTTCCAAGGACTCCACAAGGCGTGGCTTTTAAAAAAATATTTTTTCAAAGGACTCCACAAGGCGTGTCGTTTTTAATGAATTTTTATAAAATACATAACTATGTTGTCAGAGTATTATAGCTTTGTGCAGCCCCAAGAGTTTGTAGCGCCACCTCTAAGTATACCGATCGTCATATCTCGACTAGCTTAGCCGATCTAGATATCTGTGTCCGTCCGTCTGTCCATTATAATTTGTAATCACGATACAGGCCACAGTTTGGATCAATCTTCACGAAATTTTGCATGTAGGACGTGTTCTGGCCAATGAAGACCCCTATTGTTTTTGGTAAAGATCGGTTAATATTTAGGAGATGAGAGGGACCAAAAACTTAATTTTTATTCGATTTTCTGGTCGCTCCAGAGGCCGCAATTATGGCCCGAACATCGGGAGAAGGGGATCGGGCCAAACAATAAGCATGCCTATTTTGATAAAGATCGTTCAATATTTAGCGGGTCAAATGAACACTGACTTTTGTGTGAAAAATTAAAAATTTTGTATCTAATAGCATATATATTTACCCCTGAAGGACATAGACCCGAGAAGTTGATAATGTATCCAAGAAGAGTGGTTGACCTTTAAATTGATACCTATTGTATTGTCATATATACTCGGATGTGGAAATTAGACATAAATATTTGCAGGTGCTTACGTATTCAGATATTATTTAAACCCATTACCACACTAGAGGGCGGAAATATAGCGCTGATCGCTTTGAAATGTCCCATGAGGTTCCAGTTATGGTCACGGACAACGCCTATAATTTTCGGTGATGATCAGATAATAAGTTTGGGATGAAATGGATCGAACACTTAATATTTTGTGTATTGTTTTTCGAGTCGATCTATAGGCCTCAATTGAAAGCCGAACATCACAACACAACCCACCATGAAGGGAATCTGGACAAGTAATTTGAAAGGCTATACTGAATATTAGTAATAGTTGTTGACTTTTAGTCGGTCAAGAGTTTGCAAATATCGCGAAATATTGATCAAGCTCAGAATATATAACCACAGAATGTTGGATTTTCGTGGAAGTAGTGTAGAGTATCATATGGTCGGCCCCGCCCGACTTTACTGCTCCGCTCACTGGTTTAAAGAATATTTTTTCAAAGGACTCTACAAGGCGTGGATTTTTAAAGAATATTTTTTTCAAAGAACAAAGACGAAATAGACCCACGGTTCCTTTTATGAATACACATAGAATAATTTTCTGTGTCGATTTATGCATGTCCGTCCGTCTGTCTGGCTGTCCGTCTGTAAATATTAAATTGTGAATAAAGTACAGGTCGCATTTATGATCCGATTTGGACGAAATTAGGCACAGTTCACTTATTTGGTCCAAGGAAGAACCCTATTGAAATTGGGAAAAATCGGTTCAGATTAAGACATAGCTCCCATATATATTTTCGTCCGATTTAAGGTAAATGGTGCACCAAAGAACCTATATATCCTTCGATTTGCACGAAATTTAGCTTAGCGTTCAGAATTAAGTCTAGATCTATGTGTGTTAAATTTCGTGAAAATCGGTTCAGATTTAGATATAGCTCCCATATATATTTTCGTTCGATTTTAGGTTAATAGTGCACCAAAGTCCCTATATATCCTTTCGCCCGATTTTATGTAAATGGTGTACCAAAGTCCCTATATATCCCTCGATTTGCACGAAATTTGGCGTAGCGTACTGAATTGAGTCTAGAATGGTGTGTGGTAAGTTTCGTGAAAATCGTTTCAGATTTAGATATAGCTCCTATATATTTTTTCGTCCGGTTTTATGTAAATGTTGCACCAAAGTCCCAAAATTGTAGCATAGCGTACTGAATTGAGCCTAGAATGATGTGTGTTTAGTTTCGTGAAAATCAGTTTAGATTTATATATAGTTTTGTCCGATTTTATATAAATGGTGCATAAAGTCCCTATATATCTATCGATTTGCACGAAATTTGGCATAGCGTACTGAATTGAGTTAAGAATGATGTCCACTAAGCTTCGTAAAAATCGGTTCAGATTTAGATATATTATATCATGTCAATGTTCTTTCGAAAAGGCGACGTCTTTTAGGATACATATGTAGAATATACCCAAGGTGGTGAAGGGTATTATATAGTCGGCCCAGTCCGACTTTACTACTTTCCTTACTGTTTTTTTTTTTTTTATTTCTCTCCTTCAACAAAAATTATTAAAATTCTTGTCAGGATTTATCTTTAGCCATCGCAATTATTCTCTAAAACTTCCCTTCAGTATAAAATAGAATTCAAACGCCAACAAAATATAATAGCCCCTGTTTTATTAAAACACTTAAACCATTTAACAAGAAAAACAAAACTTTAGCAGATGATAATAATTATAATAGCTATCTGCTAAACAAATGCCCCTTCTCTTCTTCTTTTGAAAACAAAAACACAAAGACGAATTGTTTAAACATTTGGGCAAAATGAAAGGCTCTTCTGCATTGCCATGGCAAAGTGTTATCGTTATTGCATATCAAGGCTTTCATAGCTGTTTAATGGTGAAACAATTAAAATACTTAGGAAAAAATATCTTTGTTTATATTTTTGTTAGAGAGAAACCTAAGAGGAACTTGGTCGGTTGGGTCATGCTTCTCCAATCTGCCCATTAGAATGTTTTATGGTAAAGATTATCTAAATACATTTATGGGAGACCGGAGGTAAGAAGCTTGATATCAAACATAAATAGAAGTAAAACACACACAGAGACCACCCGACCACTCGGTAAGGATAATGATATCTTAGAGAGGGAGAAGAACAACATTTCTCCTCTCAATATCTCCCTCTTTGTTGGAATCCTGCAACATGAAAAGAATATCAATACCAACTAACACGTAATGAATCGACAAGAAATGCACCAAGCAACATGTTGCACTGTGGTGTAAAGGATATTTAAAAATTCTCCAAGGATTTTTTAAACATATTTTTCTGGAGTAAACTCGAGGCGTGGATTTATTCAATTATATTTTTCAAGGACCATTAAGGCGTGGATTTATTTAAAAAGATTTTTTCAAGGACCCTTAAGGCGTGGATTTATTTAAAAAGATTTTTTCAAGGACCCTTAAGGCGTGGATTTATTTAAAAAGATTTTTTCAAGGACCCTTAAGGCGTGGATTTATTTAAAAAGATTTTTTCAAGGACCCTTAAGGCGTGGATTTATTTAAAACGATTTTTCAAGGACCCTTAAGGCGTGGATTTATTTAAAAAGATTTTTTTAAAGACCCTTAAGGCCTGGATTTATTTAAAAAGATTTTTTCAAAGACCCTTAAGGCCTGGATTTATTTAAAAAGATTTTTTCAAGGATCATTAAGGCGTGGATTTTTAAAGGATTTACTTTTTCAAGGACAATTAAAGAGGGTACTTGTTAAAGGATTTACTTTTTCAAGGACCATTAAGGCGTGGATTTATTTAAAAAGATTTTTTCAAGGACCATTAAGGCGTGGATTTATTTAAAAAGATTTTTTTCAAGGACCATTAAGGCGGGGATTTATTTAAAAAGATTTTTTTCAAGGACCATTAAGGCGTGGATTTATTTAAAAAGATTTTTTTCAAGGACCATTAAGGCGGGGATTTATTTAAAAAGATTTTTTCAAGGACCATTAAGGCGTGGATTTATTTAAAAAAAAATTTTTTCAAGGACCATTAAGGCATGGATTTATTTAAAAAGATTTTTTCAAGGTTTGATCCACTGTTTCTTCACCCAAAAATTCATACCCAAACTCTATTTGTGAATCTCTAGAAGTTTTGTGGTATCGGTGGTCATGGTTATTTCAAGAGAACGAGTCGAACAACAGATGCTGAGTGTTAGGTTTGTTAGTTGTTTGCGGATTGGTATTGCTAACCAGACTGCAATTTCTGCAGCAAAACGAACACACACACAGACAAACAACGATGATGTTACTACGTTAAGCATTGGCCAAAGCCAAACGTAGAATACCAACCTAATGCCAGGGTGCACAATTAAACTGCAATAAACCATAAATTTGGCTATAAAACTGGAAACACGTTCAGCATACTAACTAAACAAATGCAAACATATCACACACACCCGAAGAGGATATATAGAAAAATCTCAACACACACACACATATACACAAAAGAGGAAGTTAGTTGGCGTTAGCTGAATTCATAGATAGATAGTTAAATGAAAAAGTGAGAATGAGAGAATAGACATTTTGAATTGAAAACTTATACGCAAACATTCGAACACACACACACGTGTGCATACATACCCAGCTAATGGGCAAACTGCTATCCCGCAATAGATAGATAGCTAGGTAAGTCAATAACACCCAAAGTAGTTATCATTAGTGGGCAAGTGGTGTGTGTGTGTGTGTGTGTGCGAGGGACTTGGCAGTAAGGGAGCCATAATAAAACCCATAGTTTCTCATTAAGTCATAATGACTTCCTCCTTCACCCTTCCTTAAACTTAACCATATGGCTTCCATGCAAGTATTACGACTAAGTGGACCCTATACATAGTCCTTCAACATATGGATGGATCAATATACCGTTTATGAACATACCCTTAACTCCATCCTAGGGTGTTCCTTTCCATGCATATATGTATGTATGTGTACATGTGGTTGCTTTGTTCTAGGAAAGGACAATAACTACCACATGACTCGCTCGTTTGTTTGTTTTCGGAAAATCGGAAAGATACAAAGAAAACTGAATTTTTGAATATCACTCGATGAGTTCATAAGAGTATGGACTTCCATGGTAACTGATAACATTGTTGGTTATTGGGAAAGCAGAGAAAAAAACACACAGAACTACACAGTAATTTGTGGGAAGTCGAACTAGCTTGCCAGGACGAAGAAGATGCTGATTGCATTTAAACAATAGGAGACATGCAATAATAAAATTGAAAACATGGCAAAGACAACTCAAATGTATTAAATTTAACAAAGAATGACCCTTTGAGAAATGAATATACTTCAAAAAAATATTTTTTTAAAAATCCACGCCTTGGTGTGGACTGGGCCGACTACATGATGACCTTCACCACTTTGGGTATATTGCCCATATGTATCCTTAAAATTTTATGTCAATGTTCCCTCGAAGGTACGCTATGCAAAATTTCGTGCAAATCGAAAAATATATTCGAAATATGTTGCACCATTTACATTAAATCGAACGAAAATATATATGGAAACTATATCTAAATCTGAACCGATTTTCTTGAAACTTAACACACATCATTCTACTCCTACTTCAGTGCGCTGTGCCAAATTTCGTGCAAATCGAAAGGTATATAGGGACTTTGGTGCCCTACATACCATAAATCGGACGAAAATATATATGGGAGCTATATCTAAATCTGAACCGATTTTCACGAAACTTAGCACACATCCTTCTAGGCTTAATTCAGTACGCTGTGCCAAATTTCGTGCAAATCGAAATATATTTAGGGACATTGGTGCACCATTTACCTTAAATCGGACGAACATTTATATGGGAGCTATATATAAATCTGAACCGATTTCCAGGAAACTTAACACACTTCATTCTAGACTATATTTAGTACGCTATGCCAAATTTCGTGCAAATCGAAAGATATATAGGGACTTTGGCGCACTACTTACCTTAAATACGTCGAAAATATATATGGGAGCTATATCTAAATCTGAACCGATTTGCACGAAACTTAGCACACATTATTCTAAGCTCAATTTACTACGCTGTGCCAAATTTCGTGCAAATCGAATGATATATAACTGCTTTGGTGGACCATATACATAAAATCGGACAAATCTATATATGGGAACTATATCCAAATCTGAACCGATTTTCACAAAACTTAGCACACATCAGTCTGGTCCTAATTCAGAACTCTGTCCCAATTTGCATGCAAATCGAATGATGTATAGGGACTTTGGTGTCCCATTTACCTTAAATCGGACGACACTATATATGGGAGCTATATCTAAATCTGAACCGATTTTCTCAAAACTTTAGACACGCCATTCTAGACCTAATTCATTACACTATGCCAAATTTTGTGCAAATGGAAGGATATATAGGGACTTTAGTGCACCATTTACATTAAATCGGACGAAAGTATAAATAGGAGCTATATCTAAATCTGAACCGATTTTCACGAACGTTAACACACTCTTCGTTCAGTACGCTATGCGAAATTTCGTGCAAATCGAATGATTTTCAGGGACTTTGGTGCACCATTTACCTAAAATCGGGGGAAACTATATATGGGAGCTATATCTAAATCTGAACCGATTTTCGCGAAACTTATCACACGACATTCTATTCTTAATTCTATACGCTGTACAAAATTTCGTGTCAATCGAAAGAATATAGGGACTTTGGTGCACCATTTACATTAAATCAGACGAAAATATATATGGGAGCTATATCTAAATCTGAACCGATTTTCCAAATTTTAATAGGTTTCGTCCTTGGGCCGAATAAGTGACCTATGTCAAATTTCATCCAATTCGGACTATAAATGCAACCTGTACTTTGTTTACAATTTAACATGGACAGACGGACGGACAGACATGCATAAATAGACTCAGAAAGTGATTCTATGCTTAATCTCAAAAAGAACCATGGGTCTATCTCGATTCCTTTGGCTGTTACAAACATATGCACAAAGACATAATACCCTGTACCACAGTGTGGTGTAGGGTATAAAAATCCAGACTTTGCTGAAGGCTTGAAAAAAAATATTTTAAAAAATCCACGCCTTGTTGAAAACAAATTTTAAAAATCCAGGCTTTGTTGAAAGCTTGAAAAAAATTTTAAAAATCCAGGCTTGAAATTTTTTTTTAATCCAGGCTTTGTTGAAAACCCGAAAAAAGTAACAAAATCCAGGCTTTGCTGAAGGCTTGAAAAAAAACATTTTAAAAATCCACGTCTTGTAAAAGCTTGAAAAATAGTTAAAAAAAAATCCGTGCTTTGTTGAAGGCTTGAAAAAATATTTTAACAAAAAAATCTACGCATTGTTTAATGATTGAAAAAATATTTTCAAAAAATCTACGCCTTGTTGAATAGTTGAAAAAATACTTTTAAAAAATCTACGCCTTGTTGAATAGTTGAAAAAATATTTTTAAACCAGTAAGGAAAGTAGTAAAGTCGGACGGGGCCGACTATATGATACCCTTCACCACTATGGGTATATTAAACAGGACCATTAGCATGAAATTGGATGAAATAAAATATGTGATATTTATCTAAATGTGAATCTACCAAAATCTATCCATAAAGTATGAAAATCGACTTCAAACAAATATAAATAGGTCATCCGTTGGGCTATGTCTGTACTTCTAGAAAACGCTACTACGTAATTCAATGCTCAATTTTGTACGTTGTACAAAATTTGATGTCAATCTGACTAACTTGAGGAGTTTGATGCCCAATTTACTTCAAATCGGTCGAAAATATATATGGAAGCTCTATCCAAATATTAAGCGATTTCAAACAAACTTGTCACAGGTTAGGTTATACTAATTTCAGAACGTTTTGTTCCTATTGGTTCCTTAGTACGTCAATTACTTAAAATCAATCTATTATAAAAGGGAGCTATATCTAAATCTGGACCGATTTTCACGAAACTTGGCAGACATCATTCTAGGCTCAACTAAGTACGTTATGCCAAATTTCGTGCAAATCGAAGGATATATAGGGACTTTGGTGCACCATTTACATGAAATCTGACGAAACTATATATGGGAGCTATATCTAAACCTTGACATATTTTCACGAAACTTGGCAGACATCATTCTAGACTCAATTCAGTACCTTATGCCAAAATTCGTGCAAATCGAAAGATATTCAGCGACTTTGGTGGACCATTTACATGAAATCGGACGAAAGTATATATGGGAGCTATATCTAAATCTGGACCGATTTTCTCCAAACTTGGCAGACATCACTCTAGGCTTAATTCAGTACGTTATGCCAAATTTCGTGCAAATCAAAAGATATATAGGGACTTTGGGCACCATTTACATGAAATCGGACGAAACTATATATGGGAGCTATATCTAAATCTGGACCGATTTTCACGAAACTTGGCAGACATCATTCTAGACCTAAATGATTAGGCTGTACCAAATTTCGTGCAAATCGAAAGATATATAGGGACTTTGGGCACCATTTACATGAAATCGGACGAAACTATATATGGGAGCTATATCTAAATCTGGACCGATTTTCTTCAAACTTGGCATACATCACTCTAGGCTTAATTAAGCACGTTATATCAAATTTCGTGCAAATCAAAAGATATATAGGGACTTTGGGGCACCATTTACATGAAATCGGACGAAACTATATATTGGAGCTATATCTAAATCTGGACCGATTTTCACGAAACTTGGCAGACATCATTCTAGACCTAAATGATTAGGCTGTACCAAATTTCGTGCAAATCGAAAGATATATAGGGACTTTGGGGCACCATTTACATGAAATCGGACGAAACTATATATGGGAGCTATGTCTAAATCTGGACCGATTTTCACGAAACTTGGCAGACATCATTCTAAACCTAAATGATTAGGCTGTACCAAATTTCGTGCAAATCGAAAGACATATAGGGACCGTTTACATTAAATCGGTTAAATATATATATATGGGAGCTATATCTAAATCTGAACCGATTTTTCCCAATTTCAATAGGGTTCGTCCTTGGGCCGACATCCGTTGGGCTATGTCTGTACTTCTAGAAAACGCTACTACGTAATTCAAAGCTCAATTTTGTACGTTGTACAAAATTTGATGTCAATCTGACTAACTTGAGGAGTTTGATGCCCAATTTACTTCAAATCGGTCGAAAATATATATGGAAGCTCTATCCAAATATTAAGCGATTTCAAACAAACTTGTCACAGGTTAGGTTATACTAATTTCAGAACGTTTTGTTCCTATTGGTTCCTTAGTACGTCAATTACTTAAAATCAATCTATTATAAAAGGGAGCTATATCTAAATCTGGACCGATTTTCACGAAACTTGGCAGACATCATTCTAGGCTCAACTAAGTACGTTATGCCAAATTTCGTGCAAATCGAAGGATATATAGGGACTTTGGTGCACCATTTACATGAAATCTGACGAAACTATATATGGGAGCTATATCTAAACCTTGACATATTTTCACGAAACTTGGCAGACATCATTCTAGACTCAATTCAGTACCTTATGCCAAAATTCGTGCAAATCGAAAGATATTCAGCGACTTTGGTCGACCATTTACATGAAATCGGACGAAAGTATATATGGGAGCTATATCTAAATCTGGACCGATTTTCTCCAAACTTGGCAGACATCACTCTAGGCTTAATTCAGTACGTTATGCCAAATTTCGTGCAAATCAAAAGATATATAGGGACTTTGGGCACCATTTACATGAAATCGGACGAAACTATATATGGGAGCTATATCTAAATCTGGACCGATTTTCACGAAACTTGGCAGACATCATTCTAGACCTAAATGATTAGGCTGTACCAAATTTCGTGCAAATCGAAAGATATATAGGGACTTTGGGGCACCATTTACATGAAATCGGACGAAACTATATATGGGAGCTATATCTAAATCTGGACCGATTTTCTTCAAACTTGGCATACATCACTCTAGGCTTAATTAAGCACGTTATATCAAATTTCGTGCAAATCAAAAGATATATAGGGACTTTGGGGCACCATTTACATGAAATCGGACGAAACTATATATTGGAGCTATATCTAAATCTGGACCGATTTTCACGAAACTTGGCAGACATCATTCTAGACCTAAATGATTAGGCTGTACCAAATTTCGTGCAAACAAATGCAAATCGAAAGATATATAGGGACTTTGGGGCACCATTTACATGAAATCGGACGAAACTATATATGGGAGCTATGTCTAAATCTGGACCGATTTTCACGAAACTTGGCAGACATCATTCTAAACCTAAATGATTAGGCTGTACCAAATTTCGTGCAAATCGAAAGACATATAGGGACCGTTTACATTAAATCGGTTAAATATATATATATGGGAGCTATATCTAAATCTGAACCGATTTTTCCCAATTTCAATAGGGTTCGTCCTTGGGCCGAAAAAGTGACCTATGCCAAATTTCATTCAATTCGGATCATAAATGCGGCTTGTACTTTGTTTACAATTTAACATGGACAGACAGACGGACGGACATGCATAAATCGACTTAGAAAGTGATTCTATGCATATTCTCAAAAGGAACCATGTGTCTATCTCGTTTCCTTTTGCCTGTTACAAACATATGCACAAAGACATAATACCCTGTAACACAGTGTGGTGAAGGGTATAAAAATCCACGCATTGTTGAATGCTTTAAAAATTTTTCTTTAATAAATCCTCACATTTTTAAAGAATCCAAGTCAATGTCTGTATGTGTGCATTAGTAGAACTTATTGCAACTACTTTTAGTTACTTCATAATAAAATTTATTTTCTTTTACATAAATAATGTAAAAGTGTGCGTTTTTTGTGCATATGTATGTGTGTGCGTCATCCACAAACATTTATAAAGATTTATATTGCAAGTAATAAATGACAGAAAACGCATTTTTATTGCCAATGCACGTTCGTAGTTGGCAGTAAATATGAACGCCAACTGCGTATGAGTTATTTTCTTTTCCTACTTTATGTTCCGTATACGGTACAAGGACGCTACAATTTGCTGTAGTTGTTGTCGGTGTGTTGCTGTAAACATCTAATGTGCACATGATTGGAATATTAATAATTCATGGAAATAATATAATTGACATATAAAAAGAGAATATGTGAAATTTATTGCAACGTACAATTACTGTAACAGATGGAGTGGAAGAAATAGAGGAGCAGAATCGAAGAGTTTAAAAATGTGGGGAATTGTTTCTTTTTAAAAATATAAATCCTCCCCTTGTGAGTCCTTTGAAAAAATATTCTTTAATAAATTCACGCCTTGTGAGTCCTTTGGAAAAATATTCTTTAGTAAATCCACGCCTTGTAAGTCCGTTGAAAAACTATTCTTTAATAAATCCACGCCTTGTGTGCCCTTTGACAAAATATTGTATTGTAAGTCCGTTGAAAAAATATTCTTTAATAAATCCACGCCTTGTGTGCCCTTTGACAAAATATTCTTTAAAAAATCCACGCCTTGTGTGCCCTTTGACAAAATATTCTTTAAAAAATCCACGCCTTATGAGTCCTTTGACAAAATATTCTTTAATAAATCCACGCCTTGTGAGTCCTTTGAAAAAATATTCTTTAATAAATCCACGCCTTGTGAGTCCTTTGAAAAAATATTCTTTAATAAATCCACGCCTTGTGAGTCCTTTGAAAAAATATTCTTTAATAAATCCACGCCTTGTGAGTCCTTTGAAAATTTCTTCTTTAATAAATCCACGCCTTGTTAGTCCTTTGAAAATGTATTTTTTAATAAACCCATTTGAAAAACCCATTAGAATATGGGAACGTATACGTTTTGACAACACGTATACTCCCCTATGACAAAGTATTCTACCCAGGTCTAAATATCGACGAAGTGAAAAAGTTATTCCTTTAAAAATTCGCGCTTATTAAATAGTGCATAAATAGTTGAAAAAATCGTCCATAATAAATCCACGCCTTATTGGCTCCTGAAAAATAATCTTTAAAAAATATACATCGTATTGGCCCTTTAAAAAATATGCTTTAAAATATACGTAATGGTGGCCTATAAAAAAACGTTTCAGGACTTTTTATTCCTTTGGAAAATTAAAAATCCTCTTTCGATATGGAACATGGGAACGTATTCGTGGTGACAATCCGTATACGCCCCATATGTCGACACATTTTAAACAGTTTTAAAAATCGATGTTATATTGGGTGTTTCAACAGAGATATTCATTTAAAAATCCACGCTTAAAAAGCGGTGCAAAAAATATTCTTCAAAACATTCACTCCACAAAGCTTGCACTTCTTCCCGAACATTCCATCCTCCTTCTGCTATATCTATCTTGTTGCTTTACTTTTCCCAGGTGTTGTAATTTGCGAGCCATAATGTTGTTTGTCTATGCAACCGCTGGCTTGACCATTCGTTGGTCTCTGCTATACCCTAAGGGACCCTAAGAACAGTTCTTGTGGCAAAACAGACGGCATACCGCAATCACAAGGCATGCCACAAGTTGTAACAGCAAAACAACCGAAAAAAAACTTTTCAAGTTTCAAGAGAAACAACATCACATAGAACTTTAGCCAAAAAAAATACTGAAAAGACTATCCTTGCTTCCAATAGCTTTCCAAGGGCATTCGTTGGCGGGGGTAATCATATTGGCCAACTTAAATACAAATGCAAAACATCATGCTGTTTGCAGATTCTTTTCTGTGAAAATTCCCATTACCAAACAAAGCAACACTCCAAAGCGAAAGGAAAACATTTACCACCAACATTGGTACCACAAACACTAGCCGGCAAAGCCTTAGAACGAGCTTTGCTAACAGTAACCAAATGTTTGAGTTAAATTAATATTGGCTACAAAATGCATATTGTTCGTTCATTCGTTTGTTTGGAAGATTATAGAAAAATGTTTGGCCACTTTTCCAAAAATGCATATCTCCACCAGCAGAATAACAACAACAATACCAATATCATTGCCAAAACAGGACAACCAGCCAGCCGGCCAACCACACAAAACACGACTGCAACTGCCAAAGTGATGATAAGCTGAATGAATATAGTACATATCTGCAACCAGCAGACCAGAACTGACCAACAAATTTATACACACACATGCATACTCTAGCAACCACATTTTGGCTGTGGAAAGGGATATTCTGAAATCTGGCGGCTTGTAAAGTGGGAACGAAATACACTGAAAGAAACCTTCATTGAGGAAAATATGGGGCGTATACGTTGTGACATATATCATACGCCGTAAAGTCATCTATTCAGTGTTTGATAAGTGCGTTTACGTATTGTCATATATAATACGCCACAATGCCTACCTTTGACTTAATTGCTTCATTATTTCAGCAAACAATGTACGTATCGAAACGCAAGAAAACTTTTTCAAAGAATTCAAGATGAGCACATTTTTTAAAGATTTTTTTTTTTTTTGTTTTTAGAGGACTTAAGAAGCAAAAATTTATTAAAGAATATTTTTTGGAGTAATCAAGAAGACTAGATTTATTAAAGAGTACTTTTTCTCAGGACTCAAGATGTGTAGATTTGTTAAAGAATACTTTACCATAGAACTTAAAATACGAAGATTTATTAAAGAATATTTTTTCGGAGTCCTCAAGAAGGGCCGAAGTATTTAAAATGTTCTTAGGAATCAAGAAGTGTAGATTTATTAAAGAATTTTTTTCAGAGGATCCAAAATCGTAGACATATAAAAGGAAATTTTTTCAGAGGACCCAAGAAGCATCGATTTATTAACTGATATTTTTATACCCTCCACCATAGTATGGAGGGTATATTAATTTTGTCATTACGTTTGTAACTCATCGAAATATTCTTTTCCGACCCTATAAAGTATATATATTCTTGATCAGGGTAAAATTCTAAGACAACATAGCCATGTCCGTCCGTCTGTTGTAATCACGCTATCTTCTGAAGGAATTGAGATAGGGTGCTGAAATTTTGCTTAAGTTTGTCTTTTGTCTGCCGACAGGTCAAGTTCGAAGATGGGATATATCGGTCCACGTTTAGGCATGGCTCCCAATTTTCGGTATTTTGGGGTTCTTGAGCGCGTTTTTCACCCGAATTCGCTGAAATTTGGTACATTGAGTTATTTTTGGGTACTAAATGTCTCCACAGAAAATTATAAATATAGGTCCACTTTTTCTGGAAGCTCCCATATAACGGTAGCTCAAAATGTTCAGTATTTTGGGAGTTTTGATCGTAGTTTTGCACCGAATTGGCGCCAATTTAGTATTTTCAGTTCTTAATAGGTACCAAATCTCTCCACAAAAAATTATAAATATAGATGCATTTTTTCGAATAGCCCCCATATAAGCGTATCCCAATTATCGGTATTTTGGGGTTCTTGAGAGTGATTTTCAAGCGAATTCGCTGCAATTTGGTATTTTGTAGTCGTATATGGTAACGAATCTCCCTACCAAAAATGGGGTCGTCCCCATATAACCCCCTTTTTATACCCTTCACCACACTGTGGTACAGGGTATTATATCTTTGTGCATATGTTTGTAACAGGCAATAGGAATCGAAATAGACCCATGGTTCCTTTTGAGAATATGCATAGCATCACTTTCTAAGTCGATTTACGCATGTCCGTCTGTCCATGTATTTTTGTTAACAAAGTACAGGTCGCATTTATGATCCGATTTGGATGAAATTTGGCACAGTTCACTTATTTGGCCCAAGGACGAACCCTATTGAAATTGGAGAAAATCGGTTCAGATTTAGATATAGCTCCCATATAGTTTCGCCGAATTAATCTAAATGGTGTACCAAAGTCCCTATATGTCCTTCGATTTGCACGAAATTTGGCATTGCGTACTGGAATGAGTCTAGAATGATGTGTGTAAAATTTCATGAAAATCGGTTCAGATTTAGATATAGCTACCATTTATAGTTTCGGCCGATTTTAGGGAAATGGTGCACCATAGTCCCTGAAAATGATTTGATTTGCACGAATTTTGGCATAGCGTATTGAATTAAGTCTAGAATATCTTGTGCCAAGTTTCGAGAAAATCGGTTCAGATTTAGATATAGCTCCCATATATAGTAACGCCCGATTTTGGGTAAATGGTGTACCAAAGTCCCTAC
The DNA here is from genome assembly GCF_032173495.1 of Musca vetustissima. Lineage (NCBI taxonomy): Eukaryota > Metazoa > Arthropoda > Insecta > Diptera > Muscidae > Musca > Musca vetustissima. Next base: position 22,280 of record NW_026883885.1, read on the forward strand.
ATATCTTTCGATTTGCACGAAATTTGGTATAGCCGACTGAATTAGGTCCAGAATGATGTGTGCCAAGTTTTGTGAAAATCGGTTCAGATTTAGATATAGCTCCCATATATAGTTTCGTCCGATTGGGAAATGGTGCACCATAGTCCCTGAAAATGATTTGATTTGCACGAATTTTGGCATAGCGTATTGAATTAAGTCTAGAATATCTTGTGCCAAGTTTCGAGAAAATCGGTTCAGATTTAGATATAGCTCCCATATATAGTAACGCCCGATTTTGGGTAAATGGTGCACCAAAGTCCCTATATATCATTCGATTTGCACGAAATTTGGCATAGAGTACTGAATTAGGTCCAGAATGATGTGTGCCAAGTTTCGAGAAAATCGGTTCAGATTTTTGATACAGCTCCAATATATATATATATATAGTTTCGTCGAAATTAAGGTAAATGGTGCACCAAAGTCCCTATATATCATTCGATTTGCACGAAATGTCGCATAGAGTACTGAATTAGGTCCAGAATGATGTGTGCTAAGTTTCGTGAAAATCGGTTCAGATTTAGATATAGCTCCCATATATAGTTTTTTTCCGATTCTATGTAAATGGTGCACCAAAGTTCCGATATACCTTTCGATTTGCATGAAATTTGGCACAGCGTACTGAATTAAGTCTGGAATGATGTGTGCTAAGTTTCGGAAAAATCGGTTCTGGTTTCGATATAGCTTCTATATATATATATATATATATATATATAATTTTGCTATAAGTCGTTTTTCATAAATTTGTCCCATGGTACGAAGTCGACTTTAAATCTGCCCGAATGAAATTAAATTTATCATAGGTTGCAGAAAGACTTGTATATGTTCCTTGGAGGGATACATATGTACAATATACCCAAAGTGATGAAGGGTATCATATAGTCGGCCCAGTCCGATTTTACTGCTTTCCTTACTGGTTTCACGACGTGAAGATTTTTAATGAATATTTTTTCAGATGTTTCATGACGCGTGGACTTTTTAACGAATATTTCTTGCAACACTTTTCTTGTTAACAACGGTATCACAAAATTAATAAAAATTGCGGCCGGTATAACAATATTTGTATAATTTATTATTATGGAACATGGTAGCGTATACATGGTGATAACACGTATACGCTCCATATGCCAAAATATCTTATTCAGTTTCTATTATTGATATGATTGCATCCCAAATAAGATATTCTCTCAGTGTAAACTAACTAATTTCAAATACACTAATGGAAAACTAAAGTTAAAAAGTAAACATTTCAACACATAGAAATACACACTGTCAGTAAAAATTGTTGGTCTTACCTAAACAAAGAGGAATTGAATTTTTCCCTCAAATAAAGCCAAAACAACGTCGAAAATACAAATACAAAAAAAAACTTTCGGAAAAAACTAGCAACAATTGTCTAAATTGCAACGTTTAAATACTTTATAAATAAAGCAAAGCTAACAACAATAGCTGGCTGTGTAATGTGGAAATAGGTGGAAATGGAAAAACTACAAAACGAAAAAAAAAACAAAGCAGAAAAACTATCGACAACAAGTAAGGTAAATAAGTGAACAACAAAACAGCCAACAGAAACAAAAAAATACTTTTGATATCTCTCAAAACAAAACAAAAAAGAAGTAACAGCAGCAACAATAACAACAACAGAACAAAAAAACTAAGCTGGCAAGAGAAAAGTTTGATAACGAAAAACGAAAAAGTTTTCATATGCCACAGAGCTAAGGTAGCAGGAAATTTGGGGGAAATTAAAAGGAGGATGATCTTCAGGGCTCAAGAAGAATGCATTTTTTAAAAGAATATACATCTAAGGAATATTTTAAGGCCCACCAGAACGTAGATTAAAGCTGGTTAAACTGTTTTGACATATGGGGCGTATACGTGTTGTCGTCATGCATACGACCTCATGTAAATGCCACATGGCGTGGATTTATTAAAGAAACACTTTTCAAGGTCTTCAAAACCGTTTATTTATTAAGGAATATTTTTGAAGGACCTCAAAGACGTGGATTTTTTTAAAGAATATTTTTTCAAGTACTCAACAAGGCGTGGATTTTTTAAAAAATATTTTTTCAAGTACTCAACAAGGCGTGGATTTTTTTAAAAAAATATTTTTCCAAGTACTCAACAAGGTGTGGATTTTTTAAAAAATATTTTTTCAAGTACTCAACAAGGCGTGAATTTTTTAAAGAATATTTTTCAAGTACTCAACAAGGCGTAGATTTTTTAAAGAATATTTTTTCAAGTACTCAACAAGGCGTAGATTTTTTAAAGAATATTTTTTCAAGTACTCAACAAGGCGTAGATTTTTTAAAGAATATTTTTTCAAGTACTCAACAAGGCGTGGGGGTGGCGTAGGGGATGATTGATAGCAAGCAACGACTCTGATTGGCTTTAACATGGCGAAGTCCAGGCTTATCTTGGTCCCTCTTTCATCTCAATTGTGGACACTGACCTCCCCCCTGGGGAGCTATTCTCATCACCCGATGAAATAGTGACCTAATATGTGCCGCGAGTTCACCCATAAGAATTATAAAAAAAATGGGAAAACCCAACCTACTATAAAAATGCTAAGGAAAAGAAACCCAAACCCCCTAATGTTGACGACCCCGCAAACCTATAAAGGACCATGATCTGCGAATCTGCACTTGGAATGTGCGCACGTGTACAGAACAGGCGCAGTGTTCGCTTTGGCGGATATACTGAAGAAGTACAAAACCGATATTATTGCCTTAAAGGAAATGCGATGGAAGGGGACAGGCGTAAGTAAATCAGACGATTACGCCCTGTATTATAACTGCCATGAAACGAGACATGAATTTGGTTGCGGATTTAGGGTTAACAGGAGAATAAAAGACCTGGTCTCCAGATTCACTCCAGTAGATGAGCGAATTGCTATAATCCGTATAAAAGCGAAGTTCTTTTACATCAGTCTAATTTGCGCCCATGCTCCGACCGAAGATAAAGATGAACAGACCAAAGACATATTTTAGCCTAGCAAAAGCATATAACCGTTGCCCTGGCCATGACATTAAAATTCTGCTAGGAGATTTTAATGCAAATCCGTATAATCCGTATAAAAGCGAAGTTCTTCTACATCAGTCTCATTTGCGCCCATACTCCGACCGAAGATAAAGATGAACAGACGAAAGACATATTTTACGAGCGCCTGCTAGGAGATTTTAGTACAAAAATCGGAAGGGAAAATTCAGCTTTCATGAAGAAATATCCGACAACGGCATGAGGTTGACTGACTTCGCGGCAGCAAAAAACATTGTAGTTAGCAGCAACAGATTCAAGCATCCCGATATACACCTGGATCTCTCCTGATCAAGTAACGGGAAATCAAATTGATCATGTTGTGATAGACGGAAGGCATTCATCCAGTGTTTTAGACGTTCGATCGATCCTAGGAGCGAATATCGATTCGGATCATTACCTTGTGGCAGCCAAGGTACGCACCCGTCTTAATGTTGCAGCAAAGGTGCGATCTTTAACAACACGGAAACTCGACGTCGAAAAGCAGAAAACACAACAGGTATCCAAGGCCTACTCCGTTCAGCTTACCCATCTGCTTGAAGAAAGCTCTTCTTGTCCCAATAATAGTATAGAAGCACAATGACAAAGAATTGCCCACTCCCAACAAACTGCAGCAAAAGCAACACTTGGGTACCAAAAACCAGCACCAAGAAACCCATTGTACGATCAGGAGTGTCGTAATGCTACTGATGTGAAAAACGCAGCGTAAAGGGCAACCGTGCAGACAGTAGCAACGCGTTCCGTGATGGAGAATTATCGGGAGAAAAGGAGAGAGGAGAAACGTGTTTTCAGAAAAAAGAAGAAAGAACAAGTAAAAAGTGAGCGTGAGCAAATCGAGATGTACAGGAGTCAAAATGAAGTCCTGAAAATTTACCAACGAGCAAAACACCAAACCGAAGGCTTTGGTGCAGGCACATCCTCCTGTAGAGATGAAGAAGGAAACCTGGTGACAGATACAGACAACGTGTTGAGGAACTGGAAGGAGCATTTCAAAAAGCTTCTAGTATCAAATAGTGGCGATGAAGAAGATACCCCAGAACCAATAAGAGATGATGGTATAGAGTGTATACCACATAGCAAGATGAGGTCATATAAGTAATTAATCGGCTCAAGAACAACAAAGCAGCAGGAGCCGATGGGTTACCAGCCGAACTATTCCAGACTGGTGGCCAGATGCTGGTCAGGAGCATGCACCAGCTGAGTAGTACAATTTGGCTAGATGAATGCATGCCCCATGATTGGAACCTCAGCATCCTGTGTCCCGAGCACAAAAAAGGAGACAAGACGATATGTGCCAACTATAGAGGAATAAGTCTCCTTCCCATCGCATATAAAGTGCTATCCAGTGTGCTGCGTGAACGATTGAAGCCAATGGTCAATGACATCATCGGACCATACCAATGCGGCTTCAGACCTGGCAAATCCACCATTGACCAGATTTTCACTCTAAGCCAAATCCTGGAAAAGACCCACGAAAATCACATCGGCACATACCACCTATTTGTCGACTATAAAGCCACATTCGACAGTCCTATCCTTTTAGTGGTGTTTAAAGCCATGTCTACGTTCGGCATTCCTGCAAAATTAATAAGGTTATGCAGGATAACTTTAAGTGGCACAAGATCAGCAGTTAAAGTAGGAAAGGACCTATCGGAGCCATTCAATACCGAACGAGGATTCAGACAAGGTGACAGTTTGTCGTGTGATCTTTTTAACATCCTACTGGAAAAGGTCATACAAGACGCAAAGGTGAACAGAAATGGTACTGTGTACACCAAACAACACATGTTACTCGCCTACGCCGATGACATCGATATAATGGGTCGAACATTGCGAGCGGTAACAGCCACCTTTGAACAAATTGAAAAGGAGTCTGCCAAAGTTGGACTGGCAGTAAACGGCGAGAGGACCAAGCTGATGGTATCAACGCGCAAGACGTCCAATTGACTCGGACCAACTCTGGAACTTGAGAACTACAGCTTCGAGGTAGTTAAAGACTTTATATACCTTGGTACCGCCATAAATAAAACAAATGACATCAGTTTTGAAATTCGGAGAAGGATTGTGATGGCCAATGGATGCTACTATGGTCTAAGTAAGCAGTTTAGATACAAGACCACCTCCCGCCAGACCAAACTCACTTTACAAGACGCTGATACTACCCGTGCTATTATATGGAACAGAAGCATGGGTATTTGCGCAATCAGATAAGGCAGCTCTTGGGGCCGATCTGCGTCGACGGTGAATATCGGCATCGAATGAACCACGAGCTTTACAATTTATACGCGGACATCGACATAGCCAGTCGTATTGAGCTGCAGCGACTAGGCCATGTTTTGCGGATGAATGAAAATGCCCCAGCTTAAAACGCATATAAAAACGAGCCTACTGATGGTTCCCGTAGAAGGGGAAGGCCACGAATTAGATGGAAAGACCAAGTAGAAAACAACATATTGGAACGTGGTCTTCCAAATTGGTGGACTTGCGCACAGGACCGACGCCCTTGGAAATCTTTTTTAAGCTCGGCTTATGGAACAACCGTTCTGTAACAAGCCAACTAAGTAAGAACAAGAATATTTTAAAGAATATTTTTTCAAAGGACCCACAAGGCCTGGATTTTTTAAAGAACATTTTTTCAAAGGACCAACAAGGCCTGGATTTTTTAAAAAACATTTTTTCAAAGGACCAACAAGGCCTGGATTTTTTAAAGAACATTTTTTCGAAGGACCAACAAGGCCTGGATTTTGTAAAGAATAATTTTTCAAGGCCTGAATTTTTAAGGAGAATTTTTCAAGTACTCAACAAGGCGTGAATTTTTTAAAGAATATTTTTCCAAGCACAACAATGCGGGATTTTTTAAAGAATATTTTTCAAACACTCAACAAGGCGGGGATTTTTTAAAAATTATTTTTTCAAGTGCCCAACAAATCGTGGATTTTTTTAAAGAATATTTTTTTCAATTACCCAACAAGGCGTGGATTTTTTATAGAATATTTTTTCAAGTAACCAACCAGTCGGGGATTTTCTAAATAATATTTTTTTAGTTTTTTTTTTTAAGTGTGATTTATAAACCACAAACAATTTATGGACACAGTTGCGAATACATTATGACAACATTTATGCGTTCCCAAATGGGAACGTATAAGTGATGTCGTAACGTATACGCAATGTATTCCATAGTGGCCACCAATTTTAATAAATTCCTTGTGGCGGAGCTTTAAAAGCATGTACTTTTTATGATCCTTATTACGTGTCTGCCGTACACTGTAACATTTTTCATATTAATTTGTTCAAGTACTGTTCCTGGAATTATTAAACCTCCCTCTTTCTTGGTCATACCTCCGAATAGCCAAATAATCAGCTCATGTATTTATGACCAATGCGAGTAAGCAACGGGATAATGAATGGTAAACATATCACAGTTTATCACTCATAAAGTATTCCACAAATAAACACAACAATCCAAAACAAAAAACCAAAAGAAGACGGAACACAGCAACAAACTTTGGCACATAAATCCAAAGTAGTTTTACGTTCTATCTTTTTTCGTTCTTTATTTGTTTTTGAGTAGAACGAAAAAAACCTCTTCAAAACTTATAAAGTACCGAGGATAAAGTAATACTCACACACATACACTCGTTCATATTCACTTATAAATATTCATGCATAAACGTATGTGTGTGTGCATATAAAACTCTTCTAAATGAATTCATGGTTTATTGGATTTGACATATTCTCCATAATCGCATTCGTATCCGTTCGAATCATTATCAATGTATTCAAATATTATTCAAGTATACAAAAAAGTAGAAAATACAGTTCATAGAATGGCATTAAAGGATATTCAGGGCAAATGACATTTGCAAAAAAAAAAGAAACGGAATCGTAGTTTGTTGTGATAAGGAATATAAATAGATTCTATGGAAGAGCACGACGACAACAATAAAAAAACTGAAAAAATAATAAACAAGATAATATTGAAATTGAATGAAAATGAAGTCCTTTGGAGTTATTCAATAGCTTGTTATGGAATGGAAATTGAATTGGTATTTTATAACATATATTTTTTTTCATAAAATATTGTGATGTGTAACTATTCAATGAAATGTGACTTAATGTGGGAGTACATGGGAGCGTATAAGTGTTGTCAGCACGTATACGTCAATGTGTTAGTAAATTTAAAGAGTAAATTATTCATTTAAATATAAGAAAAAAAAACGCAAAAGAAAACTTTAAAAATAATTTCAATATTAACTTCACTGATCTGTGCTTTAGAAAATATTGTAGGTACGAATACAATTCTTGAAGTTTCTTAAACATGCAAATGTGTCTTTAAAGTGTTCATAAAAATATAAACATGTTATTTTGTTCTTTTAGTTTAGGATATTTTAGACATTTACACATATCGTAAATAATATGTAATCAGTCCTAAAATCTATTTGTATGTGCACATATGCACATAACTTTTTAAATCTTATCGACTGAATTTAATAAAAATTTTCCAGACTCGATTCGGTACGCTGTGTAACATTTCGTTATAATCTAAACTGATATTAACCAATTTCAATAGAGTTCGAGCTCGGACCAACTAAATGGTTGGTGTCATGTTTCATCGGCAACGGAAGATAGACGGACATGCCTAAAGCAACTCTGAAAGTCATTCTACATTTTGACTTGTTGACAAAATTGGCTTTGTATGACGTACACGGTGACGTATAAATGTCGTCAATACGTATACGCACAGGTCCTCGTAAATTAAAAAAAAAAATAATTATTCGTTTTAGTGCCTATATGGTAAGGCGATCAGAAAATTTTGAAAATGAAAATAGATGCCAAAACGAAACCAGTAAGGAAAGCAGTAAAGTCGGACTGGGCCGACTATATGATACCCTTCACCACTTTGGGTATTGTATTCTACACATGTATCCTTACAACTGCATGTCGATGTTCCCTCGTAGGAACATAATCATGTCTCGCTGCAACCTTTGAAAAACTATTCTTTAATTCTTTAAAAACTATTCCACTCGTTTCATTTTCCTTTGAATATTCTTTAATAAATCCACGCCTTGTTGGTCCTTTGAAAAACTATTCTTTAATAAATCCACGCCTTGTGAGTCCTTTGAAAAACTATTCTTTAATAAATCCACGCCTTGTGAGGCCTTTGAAAAACTATTCTTTAATAAATCCACGCCTTGTGAGTCCTTTGAAAAACTATTCTTTAATAAATCCACGCCTTGTGAGTCCTTTGAAAAACTATTCTTTAATAAATCCACGCCTTGTGAGTCCTTTGAAAAACTATTCTTTAATAAATCCACGCCTTGTTGGTCCTTTGAAAAACTATTCTTTAATAAATCCACGCCTTGTTGGTCCTTTGAAAAACTATTCTTTAATAAATCCACGCCTTGTGAGTCCTTTGAAAAACTATTCTTTAATAAATCCACGCCTTGTGAGTCCTTTGAAAAACTATTCTTTAATAAATCCACGCCTTGCTGAGTCCTTTGAAAAACTATTCTTTAATAAATCCACGCCTTGTGGTCCTTTGAAAACGCCTATTCCTTTAATAAATAAATCTTTAATAAACGCCTTGTTGAGGTCTTTGAAAAACTATTCTTTAAAAAATCCACGCCTAGAATGGTCTTTGAAAAACTATTCTTTAAAAAATCCACGCCTAGAATGGTCTTTGAAAAACTATTCTTTAAAAAATCCACGCCTAGAATGGTCTTTGAAAAACTATTCTTTAATAAATCCACGCCTTGTTGGTCCTTTGAAAAACTATTCTTTAATAAATCCACGCCTTGTTGGTCCTTTGAAAAACTATTCTTTAATAAATCCACGCCTTGTTGGTCCTTTGAAAAACTATTCTTTAATAAATCCACGCCTTGTGAGTCCTTTGAAAAACTATTCTTTAATAAATCCACGCCTTGTGAGTCCTTTGAAAAACTATTCTTTAATAAATCCACGCCTTGTGAGGCCTTTGAAAAACTATTCTTTAATAAATCCACGCCTTGTGAGTCCTTTGAAAAACTGTGTGTGTTGTCACATCGCGACAAATGCCTCACTTCGAGGTTAACAAGGCATTTACAAACAATACCACACCTTTCCCACTGTTGTGTGTTGTCACATCGCGACAAATGCACACAACGACTTTGTTGGTGTTGCTAGTGTACAGCAACACACCAAACAGTTTAACCGTGCCTGCGTCTACAACTTCAGTAGTGTTGGCGGTTTATTTGGGATACCATTTGTATTTTGTTTTTGCAAAATAGTCAGGCTGAATCCCAGTTTGTTGTTTTTATAAAAAAACAACTATTTATTAGTGGGGAAAATGGCATTGTCTTTAATAAATCCACGCCTTGTGGAGTCCTTTGAAAAAATATTCTTTAATAAATCCACGCCTTGTGAGTCCTTTGAAAATATATTCTTTAAAAAATCTACGCCTTGTGAGTCCTTTGAAAAAATATTCTTTAATAAATCCACGCCTTGTTGTTGATTGAAAAAAATATTGTGAGTCCTTTAAAAAAATATTCTTTAAAAAATCTACGCCTTGTGAGTCCTTTCAAAAATATTCTTTAAAAAATCCACGCCTTGTTGGTCCTTTGAAAAAATATTCTTTAAAAAATCCACGCCTTGTTGGTGCTTTGAAAAATATCATTTATTCTTTATTCCTTTATTATTCTTTGAGCCCTTTCGATGCAAAGTTATATTTATAATAGCGCACTAACCCCCCTCCTTCCTGTTCATACATATGCATTCCTATAAAAATAAAAAAAAAATATTTATGGAACAGCGCGAAAGAGAACACAAAATTTAAAATATATGAAAACAATGTATTGTGTGTCTTTTTCTGTTTTTGGTGTCCTGGTAGAAAGCAAATATTTCGTTAACAAAAATAAAAATTCTTTGCCACCGATGCCTATGTATGTGCACAGCAACGCCCCTCACCCGTCGCCCCCGCCATTTAGTCAGAAAAATGCCACAATAAATATTTTTTTATGTTATAAAAAAATCAGTAGCCGAACAAAAAAACAAAAATATGCATTGCAGCTCAAAAGAATATGTGGAAGCCCAAGTGATGGAAAAAAATAAACAAAAAACAACAACAAACAACCCACAAACATCAACAGAGGATACCCGAAAAAATATGTCAAAAAAAGAGAAATACAAAACAAAGAATTCTGAAAAATTGCAATGAGAGGTTTATGAAAAAAAGAACCAGGCAATGACGATGGGTTACAGAATGTAAAAGGGTTGGGTGAAAGAGGGGTGAGGTTGTATACGTTAGCATAAAACATATGAAAATTGCATATGAATATCTAACAATTGGTTTCTTTCTCTGGGTGTGGGTGTGTATGTTGGTGACACTGCCTCTTACTTAATAGATATGCCTTATATGCCTACTCAGTTGTGTCAGTGCAACGGATACGGTGAAATGCATTCGTTTATGGTTGTGAGAGAACAACAAAAATTGATGCTATTGGGACTACAAAAATATTGAACAGTGGTAATCGATTGAGAAATTCAGTTATTATTTTTTAAAAGGTGATTTTTCGAATCATTATATAATAACCGGATATAACGGGCCGAGTTTGTCATAGGAGTATGTGGCCGAAATGCTACGAGAAGGATATGACAAATAACCGATGCGTGACATGCACCTAGAAGATGTCCTGAAAACAACGAGAGACATCAATGATTGCCTTAAAAGGAGGTTGCAGTCGTAGCAGGCAAAGAATGAAGACTCTGACTGGGAAAGTCAAGTTCACGAGCTTAGAGGTGAATTGGTGGCGGTTGTAGATAAAGTTCAGGCAGTAGTAGCAAAGTACAGGCCGCATTTATGATCCGAATCGGATGAAATTTGGCATAGGTCACTTATTTGGCCCAAGGACGAACCCTATTGAAATTGGGAAAAATCGGTTCAGATTTAGATATAGCTCCCATATATAGTTTTGTCCGACCTTATGTAAATAGTGCACCAAAGACCCTATATATCATTCAATTTGACACATAATGATGTGTGCCAAGTTTCGTGAAAATCGCTTCAGATTTAGATATAGCTCCCATATATATTTTCGCCCGATTTAATGTAAATGGTGCACCAAAGACCCTAAATATCGTTCGATTTCCACGAAATTTGGCACAGTGTACAGAATTAGGTCCATAATGATGTGTGCTAAGTTTCGTATAAATCAGTTCAGATTTCGATATAGCTCCCATATATATATCCCTATATATCTTTCGATTAGCACGAAATTTGTCATAGGGTACTGAATTAGGTCCAGAATGATGTGTGCTAAATTTTGTGAAAATCGGTTCAGATATAGATATAGCTCCCATATATATTTAAATTCTCACAGTGGTACCACTGTTTCAACACCCCAATAAATTGCTATGAAACTATTAAAATTTTTTTCCACATAGCCTCCCAGAGATTTGCATCTATGACGGGAGAGCACAAGCTACCAGCCACTTTTTTCTGGTTGTTTATGCACTTGTGTGAATTGTCTGTGTGATTGGTTACGAAAGGGATTATAGAATCAGATCTGTTTAACGAGTCCTTGTTAGCAGAGCAAAAAAAAAAAGAACGAACGAACACAAGTTACAAAAAACAGAACAAATCTTTTTTCTATATGAAAAACAAATATATATATATATAGCAGGAATGCCCATGCAGGGTAGAGGCACCATAAAAACACATTGTGGATGGCATAGCAATGGAAAAAATTGAATTTGTGTGTATGTGTGTGTATGGATAATAGTGGTAGCATTACAAACAATTGCTTCGTATAATGTCAGGATATGGGATAATCCTTATGAAGGAGGGTGAACAAATGATTTGTTTTCGAATTTAGGGTGTAGGGTGTATTAGTTACGACACAGAGCAACATGGGAGAATGGTAAAATTTTTCCGACACAAATTATTAATAGCTTTACATTCTATATTTATATATTTCAAGTTTAATCCCCAGCCATTTTCTTTTGTGTATAATGCCTCATATAGATCAAAATACCACATTCGTCGTCACCATCCTTATATGCACACACATAAGTGTTTGTATGTTAATATAGTGTATATAACGAATTTAAAGTTCTTTGATTGGATATGCTTTTTACTTATTCGGTAATATCAATGGTGGTTCATAGTTTATAATAGAATGGGTAAGGTGGTCTCGAAGAATTTTCAAATTAAACAAGACCACAATTTTTTTTATAAATTTCTACCAAAATACCAATCATTTCTTTCATGGTCCACTCCCATCTCCTTAACCACCTTGAACATTTGTCAAAAATTCCCCCACTTCGACCCCCTTTACTATCCTGCCGCCTAACATGATATTGTTCAATGCAAGTTCCTTATTTGTCTTCCACAGTTACAACTTGTTCCAGAGAGAGCTAGTATTTATATTTGTAATTGTATTTGCATCTATCAGTGAATCGGTGTTTGCAAATGTGTATTTGTATGCGAAATGGCATAATAGCTTTAAAACAATTTGCAAAGATTTATATTTGCTTAAAACTCCAATGGAAAATGAATAAATGGTTGGTTGCATACAGTAGCAAATAAATAAATAAAAAAACAACAACTACAGAATTGCGGATTTTTATGTACTTTTCCGTCAGGGAGTAAATAGCATGGATCATATAAATAATATATATTTTTTTTTCTATGGAGAGTGTAATGTAAACGATTTTTTAAAAGCAAATTTTTAAAGGATAATTTTTTCAAAGGACTCAATAAGGGATGGATTTTTTAAAAAAAAATATTTTTTCAAGACCATGGACTTATTAAAAGGGCTTCACGAACTCATTACGTCTTGCATTTAAAAAATAGTAATTATTTCAAGGACCCAGCAAGGCGTGGATCTTTTAAAGAATATTTTTCAAGGACTCAGCAAGACGTGGATTTTTTAAAGAAGGATTATTTTTAAGATGTGTTTTTTGTGATAATTTTTCGGAGGTCTCAATAAGACGAAGCTTTTAAAAGAAAAATTTTTCTGAGGACTAAATAAGGTGTGTTTTTAAGTGATAATTTTTCTGAGGACTCAATAAGTCGTCCAGTTTTAAAGGATAATTTCTCTGAGGACTCAATAAGACGTGAATTTTAAAAGGATAATTTTTCTGAGGACTACATAAGATGTGTTTTTTAATGGTTAATATTTTTTGAGGACTCAAAAAGTCGTCTAGTTTCAAAAGATAATTTTTCTGTGGTCTCACTAAGCGAGGATTTTTTAAAATATAATTTTTCAAGGACATTCAGAAGACTACATAGGTGTGATTTTTAAGATATACTAATTTTTCTGAGGAATAAATAAAACGTGTTTTTAAGGAATACATTTTCTGAGGATAAGTCTATAAGTAGTCTATAAGTAGTCCAGAATAATTTTTCTGAGGTCTCAATAATGCGTCAGTCGTGGATTTAAAAAAATATATTTTTTCAAGACCAACAGGGCGTGGATTTATACAAAAAATGTTTCAAATGCCAACAAGGCGTGGATTTATAAACGAGTATTTTTTTCAAAGGACTCCCCAAGGCGTGAATTTATTAAAAAATATTTTTTCAAATGATTCCCAAGGCGTGAATTTATTAAAAAATATTTTTTCTAAGGACTCCCCAAGGCATGAATTTATTAAAAACTATTTTTTAAAGGACTCCCCAAGGCGTAAATTTATTAAAAAATATTTTTCAAGGGCCAACTGAGGCGTGAATTTATTAAAAAATATTTTTTCAAAGGACTCCCCAAGGCGAGAATTTATTAAAAAATATTTGTTCAAAGGACTCCCCAAGGCGTGAATTTATTAAAAAAATTATTTTTCAAGGACCAAAAAGTTGTGAATTTATTAAAAAATATTTTTTCAAAGGACTGCCCGAGGAGTGAATTTATTAAAAAATATTTTTTCAAAGGACTGCCCAAGGCGTGAATTTGTTAAAAAATATTTTTCAAAGGACTCCCCAAGGCATGGAATATTTTTTCAAGGACCAAAATATTTTTTCAAGGACCAAAAAGGTGTGAATTTATGCAAAAAAATCAAAGTCCAACATGGTTTATAAACGAATATTTTTTTTAAAATATTTTTCAAGGACCAAAATGGGGTGAATTTATTAAACACATTTTTGAAGGACCAAAAGGACAAGAATTTATTAAAAAATATTTTTTAAAAACTCAACATATTAAAGAATATATTTTTCCAACAATTCAATAAGGCATTTATTTTTATACCCTTCACCACACTGTGGTACAGGGTATTATGTCTTTGTGCATATGTTTGTAACAGGCCAAAGGAAAGGAGATAGACCCATAGTTCCTTTTGAGAATATGCATAGAATCACTTTCTGAGTCGATTTATGCATGTCCGTCCGTCCATCCGTCTGTTGGTGTTAAATTGGATGCATTTATTATTCAAATTGGATGAAATTTGGCACAGCTCATTCATTTGGCCAAAGGACGAACCATATTGAAATTGGAAAAAATCGGTTCAGATTTAAATAGCTCCCATATATATTTTCGTCCGATTTAAGGTAAATGGTGCATCAAAGTCCCTAAATAACTTTCGATTTGCACGAAATTTTGCACAGCGTTCTGAATTAGGACTAGAATGATGTGTGCCAGGTTTGGAGAAAATCCGTCCAGATATAACTACCATATATAGTTTCGTCCGATTTAAGGTAAATGGTGCACTAAGGACCCTATATATCTGTCGATTTGGTACAACGTACTAAATTGAGCCTAGAATGATGTCTGCCAAGTTTCGTGAAAATCGGTCCAGATTTAGATATAGCTCCCATATATAGTTTCGTCCGATTTCATGTAAATGGTGCCCCAAAGGCCCAACATATCTTTCCATTTGCACGAAATTTGGCATAACGTACTGAATTGAGCCTAGAATGATGTCTGTCATAGATATAGCTCCCATATATAGTTTCGTCCGTAATAATCGGTCAAGATGGTGTACCAAAGTCCCTATATATCCTTCCAGACTGATGTGTGCCAAGTTTCGTGAAAATCGGTCCAGATTTAGATTTAACTCCCTTATATTATAAATTGATTTCAAGTAATTGACGCACCAAGGATCCAATATATGGTTGATAGGAACAAAACATACTGAAATTAGTATAACCTAACCTGTGACAAGTTCCGTTGGTTCATATTGGAAATTGGTTCATATTCGGGTATAACTTCCATATATATTTTCGACCGATTTTAAGTAAATTGGACATCAAACTCCTCATTTTAGTCAGATTGAAATTAATTTTTGCACAAAGTACAAAATTGAACATAGAATTACGTAGTTGCGTTTTGTCGAAGTACAGACATAGCCCAACGGATGACCCATTGATTTTTGTTTGAAGTCGATTCACAGTTAGATAAATATCACATATTTTATTTCATCCAATTTCATGTTAATAGTCCTGTTTAATACACCCATAGGGTATCATATAGTCGGCCTCGTCCGACTTTACTACTTTCCTTACTGGTCCAATTTGAGAGACCATATTCATGGCAATTGTTATATGCCACTTGATCTTTCCATCTTATTGGTTGCCTTCCTTCCCCTTTTTTATATGCCTTCTAGGCTGGGGCATCCTCGTCCATTCTCACAACATGACCTAGCCAACGTAGTCACTGCAGCTTAATACGTCTAACAATGTCAATGTCCGAGAATAGCTGGTACAAATCATGGTTCATTCGACGGCGATATTCACCGTCAACGCAGACCGGCCCATAGATCTTTCTGAGAAGGTGGCCTTGCTTTTGAGTTATTTGCTCAGACCATAGTAGCATCTGTTGGCCATCACTATACTTTTCCGAATTTCAAAACTGATGTCATTCGTTTTATTTATGGCGGTACCAAGGTATATAAAATATTTAACTACCTCGAAGCTGTAGTTCTCAAGTTACACAGCTGGTCCGAGTCTACTGGACGTCTCGCCGTTTACTGCCAGACCCACTTTAGCAGACTCCTTCTCAATTTGTTCAAAGGTGGCTGTTACCGCTTTTAGTGTTCGACCCATTATGTCGATGTCTTCGGCGAGTAACATGTGTTGTTTGGTGTAACATGCGTTGTTTGGTGTACAGAGTGCCATTTCTGTTCACTTTTGCCTCTCGTATGACCATTTCCAGCAGGATCTTAAAAAGGCAACACGACAAACTAACACCTTGTCTGAATCCTCGTTCGGTATTAAAGGGCTCCGAGAGGTCCTTTCCGATCATGTGCCAGTTAAAGTTGCCACACCCGGACATGGCTTTATACACCTCTAAACGATGTGTTGGTGGATTTGCCAGGTCTTAAGCCACATTGGTATGGTCCAATAATGTCATTGGCCATTGGCTTCATTCGTTCACACAGTACACTGGATAGCACTTTATATGCAATGGGAGGGAAACTTATTCCTCTATAGTTGGCACATGTCGCCTTGTCTCCTTTTTTTGTGCACGAGACACAGGATGCTGAGGTTCCAATCATTGGGCATGCATGTTTCTAGCCAAATTGTACTAATCAGCAGGTACATGCTCCTTACCAGCAGTCATGAATAGTTCTTCAGCCGATTGATTGCTATTCTGACCTCATCTTGGCTAGGTGGTATAAACTCTATACCGTCATCTATTATTGGTTCTGGAGTATCCTCTTCACCGCTACTATTTGATACAAGAAGTTTTTCAAAATGCTTCTTCCAGATCCTCAGCACGCTGTCTGTATCTGTCACCAGGTTTCCTTCTTCATCTCTACTGGAGGATGTGCCTGGATTTTTAAAACCTGACAAGACGTGGATTTTAAAACAATATTTTTTCAAGAACCTGACAAGGCATGGGTTATTTAAAGAATATTTTTTCCATAACCTGACAAGGCATAGATTATTAAGAGAATATTTCTTCAAAGGCCTGACATGGCATAAATAAATTAGAAAATATTTTAGCTAGCACCTGACAGGATGTGGATTTTTAAATAAATATATTTTAAGGACTTGACAAGGAAGGGTTATTTATATAATATTTTTGCAAGGACCTGACAAAGCGCCGATTTTTTAAAAAATATTTTTTCAAGGACTCCGCAAGGCGTGGATTTTTTTATAGAATATTTTTTCAAGGACTCCGCAAGGCGTGGATTTTTTAAAGAATATTTTTTCAAGGACTCCGCAAGGCGTGGATTTTTTAAAGAATATTTTTTCAAGGACTCCGCAAGGTGTGGATTTTTTAAAGAATATTTTTTCAAGGACTCCGCAAGGCATGGATTTTTTAAAGAATATTTTTTCAAGGACTCCGCAAGGCGTGGATTTTTTAAAGAATATTTTTTCAAGGACTCCGCAAGGCGTGGATTTTTTAAAGAATATTTTTTCAAGGACTCCGCAAGGCGTGGATTTTTTAAAGAATATTTTTCAAGGACTCCGCAAGGCGTGGATTTTTTAAAGAATATTTTTTCAAGGACTCCGCAAGGCGTGGATTTTTTAAATAATATTTTTTCAAGGACTCCGCAAGGCGTGGATTTTTAAATAATATTTTTTCAAGGACTCCGCAAGGCGTGTTTTTTTAAAGAATATGCATTGAAGAATTTTTTAAAGGACTTTTTTCAAGGACTTATATCTGTGTCCTCTTAACAAACATCAACACCCTCAACTGCCTTTAATATTCCTACCTTCATACCAAAAATATTTCCTTAAAAATCCTCTTTAAATTCCATTGTTTCTCTAACAGCAATTTCAAATATTCTACTCTACCCCGACATCACTTCTCCGCCATCTGTTCCGCACAAACTTGGTGCAATTTCTGCGAACCACAGATACCACACACATTCAACCCCAATGTCATTTCGCCTGACTGCATCTTAAGATACAATGTCGAAAATTTGTATTTTCTTGTTGAACGGGTATGTTGTTGGCATTGTTGTTATTGTGTTTTTTTTTTCTACTACTTCTTCGTTCTCTTGAGATTTTTTTTATTTTTTGTTACAAATCGTTAACAATTTGGAAACCATTAGTGGAAATTCTGTGACGGATGAAAATGCTTTTTTTTAATGCCATGTCTAGAAATGAGTATTGCTGGAGCCTTTCGTTGATGGAGATGTGTGTGTGTGTGGCGGGGTGTGTGTATGTGTGTGTGTGCGCAGCAATGTTAAGAGAATAAATGCCAAAAATAGTTGGAAAAAAATCTGTTCCACAAATTATTCGCATTCGTGTTGTTTGCTTGTTTTCAATAACAATGGCTGGGGAAATTGTCGTAACAACAGAATCTGCGGCAGCAACTGCGGTGGCAGAGGTAGTTTTGGCAAAATAGATTTTTAAGCATAAAAATTGTCAATAACATAATGAGCATAACACAACTATGAAATATATAATATAGAAAACAATATTGTGAAAGGAGACACTTTAAGAATGAAGAGGAGGTGGTAAGGGAGGGATATAATTTGAAAAGCAGTTATCTGAAATTATTTAAAGAAGGACAAATGTATTGGGTCCTTGAAAAATATAGTTTTAATCCACGCCTTGTTGGTCCTTTAAAAAAATATTCTTTAAAAAATCCAGCCTTATTGGTCCTTTGAAAAAATATTCTTTAAAAAATCCAGCCTTATTGGTCCTTTGAAAAAATATTCTTTAAAAAATCCACGCCTTATTGGTCCTTTGAAAAAATATTCTTTAAAAAATCCACGCCTTATTGGTCCTTTGAAAAAATATTCTTTAAAAAATCCACGCCTTATTGGTCCTTTGAAAAAATATTTAAAAAATCCACGCCTTATTGGTCCTTTGAAAAAATATTTAAAAAATCCACGCCTTATTGGTCCTTTGAAAAAATATTCTTTAAAAAATCCACGCCTTATTGGTCCTTTGAAAAAATATTCTTTAAAAAATCCACGCCTTATTGGTCCTTTGAAAAAATATTCTTTAAAAAATCCACGCCTTATTGGTCCTTTGAAAAAATATTCTTTAAAAATCCATGCCATATTGGTCCTTTAAAAAATCCATGCCTTATTGGTCCTTTGAAAAAATATTCTTTAAAAAATCCACGCCTTATTGGTCCTTTGAAAAAATATTCTTTAAAAAATCCACGCCTTATTGGTCCTTTGAAAAAATATTCTTTAAAAAATCCACGCCTTATTGGTGCTTTGAAAAAATATTCTTTGAAAAATCCACGCCTTATTGTTCCTTTGAAAAAATATTCTTTAAAAAATCCACGCCTTATTGGTCCTTTGAAAAAATATTCTTTAAAAAATCCACGCCTTATTGGTCCTTTGAAAAAATATTCTTTAAAAAATCCACGCCTTATTGGTCCTTTGAAAAATATTCTTTAAAAAATCCACGCCTTGTTGGTCCTTTGAAAAAATATTCTTTAATAAATCCACGCCTTGTGAGTCCTTTGAAAAAATATTCTTTAATAAATCCAAGCCTCCCTTTCAAAAATATTCTTTAATAAATCCAAGCCTTGTGAGTCCTTGAAAAAATAATCATTAAAAAATCAATTATGTCCTCCAAAAAAATATTTCTTATTTTTGATTTTTTTTTTCTTTAGAAAGTCCTTCTTTCTCTTCTCTTTGTAACAATGTATTTAATATTTACCCAGCCTCCACATTTTAAGCTCTGACAGTCCAATAATTATATGTCCTTTTTATGTGACTTCTTGTTACATTAGTTAACTTCGTAAATGAACTTTAGTTCGTTCGCGGCAGGAAATACTCAACGATTTTTCATTTTTAAACTAAAGGGGTTTCCATGGCAGCATCTTCAATTATGTGTCAAATCCTTTTTTTGTGAATTTCTATGCCTGTGTGTGTGTGTCTGCATGTAAAACATAAAGGCTCATCTATCTTAAGTTGTTGACAGAATAAAAAAGAGAATCTCTTCTATTTTTCTGTGATAATCAAAGTTTCTACGAAGCAAAGTTTTCCTACATTGTAAGAGCTATGAAATTTATGCTACAGCTATCACATTGTCTTAATGGAATGTTGAGAGGGTTGGGGAGACCGGGAGGATGTTGGCATACAAGGTATTATAGTATTTAAGCAGTCAAGAACATTAAGTTCTGCCTAATGGCCTGACGCTACTTGGTTTGGCTTGCTAGGAAAATAAAGGCTTTAGTATTGAAGGGAAAATAAATGAATGAAATATGGAAAAGTCATTCATGAGGAAAACAGAAAAGGAAAAATCTGTGACAAACAAAAACTGAAGTTTTATCTTAAATTATGTAGAGGGAAAAAAGTAACTTTCTTAATTTACTCTCAGTGAAGATATGACAGAGGGACATCATTAAAGGCCGTAGATGGGGTGGTATAAGATAATGTATTTAATTGATTATGGCCTTACATTAGATCTCCGTTAATATATTTTTGGGGAAGCAGGTTTTAAACACAAAAAAGGTAATCTAATGGCGACTATAGGTGTTGTATACGCCGTGGCAGTTGTTACACGAAATATGATCCACAAAAAAAAAATTATAATCGTGCCGTATTGAGATCTTAAAAATATATTCGAAAAATTCTACTATTGGTATCGTATACGTTATGTCAACACGTATACGCAATAGGGTCCAAATAAAAACCAGTAAGGAAAGTAGTAAAGTCGGACTGGGCCGACTATATGATACCCTTCACCACTTTGGGTATATTGTACATATGTATCCCCTCCAAGGAACATACGCAAGTCATTCTGCAACCTATATGTGGGAGCTATATCGAAACCAGAACCGATTTTTCCGAAACATAGCACACATCATTCAAGACTTAATTTAGTGCTCTGTACCAAATTCCATGCAAATCGAAAGGTATATGGAACTTTGGTGCACCATTTACATAGAATCGAAGAAAACTATATATGGGAGCTATATCTAAATCTGAACCGATTTTCACGAAACTTAGCACACATCATTCTGGACCTAATTCAGTACTCTAAGCCAAATTTCGTGCAAATCAAATGATATAGGGACTTTGGTGCACCATTTACCTTAAATCGGCCGAAACTATATATGGGAGCTATATCTAAATCTGAACCGATTTTCACGAAACTTAGCACACATCATTCTGGACCTAATTCAGTACTCTAAGCCAAATTTCGTGCAAATCAAATGATATATAGGGACTTTGCTGCACCATTTACCTTAAATCGGACGAAACTATATATGGGAGCTATATCTAAATCTGAACCGATTTTCTCGAAACTTGGCACACATCGTTCTGCACCTATTTCAGTACTCTATGTCAAATTTCATGCAAATCAAAAGATATAGAGGGACTATATATGGGAGCTATATCTAAATCTGAAAATCTACGCTCTGTTACGTCATTGAAAAAATATTATTTTAAAAATCTACGCACTGCTAAGTCATTGAAAAACCAGTGAGCGGAGCAGTATAGTCGGACGGGGCCGACCATGCGATACCCTACACAACTGCCACGGAACTCAACTTTTCAGCGGATGTTTATTCCGAGCCTTGGCAATATTTCGTGAAATTTGCACCCTCTTGCCCGATTAGAGATAAACAGCACCTATTTTCCGAATATTACGAGTATTCAGTACAGCTATTGTCCAGATTCCCTTCACCGGGGTTGTGTTGTGATGTTCGGTTCATTATTGTAGCCTATATAGATGGAATCGAAAATAACACAAAAAATTAAGTTTTCGGTCGACTTCATTCCAAAATTATTATCTGATTATCACCGAAAATTATAGGCGTTGTCCTTGACCATAACTAGAACCTTATGGAACATATCAAAGCGATCAGCGCTGTAGTTCCGCTCTCTAGAGTGATAATGGGTTATTAAATAATATACGAATACGGTGATACCTGTAAATATTTCGGTGTAACTCCCACATCCTAATATATACGACAATATAATTGGTATCAATTTAAAGGTCAACCACTCCTCTTGGATATACTATAAACTTCTTGGGTCTATATCCTTAAGGGAAAAATATATACGCTATAGAATACATTTTTTGTCATTTTTCACACAAAAGTCGGTGTCCATTTGACCCGCTAAATATTGACCGATCTTTATCAAAACAGGCATGGTTATTCTTTAGCCTGATCCCCTTCTCCATGTGAAAATTCGCGAAGCCATAATTGTGGGTAATTGTGGGCTCTGGAGCAACCAGAAAAACCGACAAAAAATAAGATTTTTGGTCCATTTCATCCCCTGAATATTAACCGACCTTTACCAAAATTACCATTGGGCCGAACCCATCCTACATGCAAAATTTTGTGAAGATTGGTCTATAACTGTGGCCTGTATCGTGTTTACAAATAATAATGGACAGACGGACGGACGGACACACATGTCTAGATCGACTCAGCTAGTCGAGATATGAGATTTGTATACTTAAAGGTGGGCCTAGGACCAATATTTCGCGGCTTTACAAACTCTTAGGGCTGCACAAAGCTATAATACCCTGACAACATAGTTGTGTAGGATATAAATATTATTTTAAAAATTTACGCTCTGTTGAGTACTTGAAAAAATATTCTGTATTAAATCTACGCACTGCTGAGTCATTGAAAAAATATTCTGTATTAAATCTATGCACTACTGAGTCATTGAAAAAATATTCTTTAAAAAATCTACGCTCTGTTGGTCTTAGAAAAAATAGTCTTTAAAAAATCTACGCTCTATTGGTCTTTAAAAGAAAATTATTTCAAAAATCTACGCTCTGTTGGCCTTAGAAAAAATATTCATTAAAAATCTACACTCTGTTAAGTCATTGAAAAAATATTCTTTTAAAAATCTACGCTCTGTTAAGTCTTAGAAAAAATATTCTGTATAAAATCTACGCACTGCTGAGTCATTGAAAAAATAGTCTTTAAAAAGGCCTACGCTCTGTTGAGTCCTTTAAAAATATTGTTAAAAATAAAACTACACTCTGGTGGTCTTAGAAAAAATTCTTTAAACAATCTACGCTCTGTGAGTCCTTAAAAATATTCATTAAAAAATTAACGCTCTGCTCTGAGTTCATATAAAATATCGTTAAAGCAATCTACGGTCTGTTGGTCTTAGAAAAAATATTCTTTAAAAAAACTAGGATTTTTTTAAATCTACGTCTTGCTGGTCCTTTAAAAAGTATTCTGTAAGAAATACACGGCTCGTTTGTCCCTGAAACAATATTCTTTTAAGAATCACGCCTTATTAAATATTTGTGTCGTATACGTTATGTCAACACGTATACGCAATGTGTTCCCATATAATTTTAAAATGAACAATTTTTACTTTCCAGTCTATATTTTGTCATAAATAACATAACTAACAATATTTTTTAAATGACCACCCTTAAAAAACTTCTCTCATTTTTATCATCCACATATTTATACTTTCCTTGACATGAACCAATTTACTTACATACAGTACTCAACACAAAATCATTTGTCAATATTCTTAGTTCAACACACACAAATTTATGCTCTCATTTTATTTAGTTTTATTATTAAATTTAATATTTTCCAAATATATACACATGCAAACAACCAATAAATCAAAAGTGTTTACTTTGATTTTTATCCATAAAAATCCATTAAAATATTTAAAGTTTCTCAAATCACATCATACTCCATAAGAAGAAACATATGTGTTCAATTGATTTTTGATAATTTATAAAATAAACTGAAGTTTTTTTCTTAAAATTTATGCCATATTGATGTTAGATATATATATTTGCTATATATCTGTAGTTGTATGTGTGTCGTGTATGTACTCATACAATTGATCTTTAAATTTATATATTCATTCACTCATCCATATTTGAATTCATAATATATATTTACACCAGAGACTTATGCTTTCTCATGCATATTGATTTTGTTTGCTAATGACTTGAAGAATGAAAAATTTGTCCAAAGAAAAAGTAATAAAAAATATATTAGGGTGGATGGAAATAGTTGAGAATATAAATGCTTAAGGGCATACAAACGGAGTTTGAGGTTGCGCATTAGTAACGACAGTAGTTATACGCACCAAAGTTTGTTAATTTAAAACCTCTTTCACAGATTACGTTCAGTTCAATGGAAAAATTAAAGCTCTAATTTTTGAGTCCCTAAAACTATTCTTTAAATAATCTAAGCCTAACGGAGTCCTTGGAAAAATATTCTTTAAATAATCCACGCCTCATATAAGCCTTGAAAACATATTCTATAAATAACCCAAGCCTCCTATAGGCCTTGAAAAATATTCTTTAAATAAATAGTCGACGCCTTGTTGAATCCTTAAAAAATATTTTTTTTTAATTACCCATAGTAACTATAGGTGTCGCATACGTTATGTCAATAGTTATACTCAATATGGTCCCTTATATTTTTAAGGCATATTGTGCCATGGGATAAACTCGAGTCGTATACGCGATCACAATAATAATACCCACTATTATGGTCGTGAAAGAAAATATAAATAAAAAAAATAATCCCACGCACCAGAACACGAACGATCAACAAATATGAATTTATAGACCCTGGGACAGTTTTAGTGTTACACAACCGTGATCGTCTCTTGCATTAGATTAAAATGGTATGAGAATTAATTCGAAACAGGATTTTCATATTTCATCTGGATTATCATATTTACAGTTTTGCCAACAATTTTTAGATACAAAAACAAAGGCAGATTTTATGTGGGAGAATATGACCGCGTTTATGGTCACTAAAACATTGTACGAAATTTTAGTTTTGCCAGCCAATTTTTAAATACAAAAACCGCGGCAGATTTTATATGGGAGAATATGGACTCTGTTATGGTCACTCTATTATCGATATTTACAGACACCGGTCAGCTTCTTCATGTATCGAGTTCTTTGGTGTCCAATGAATTATTAAGACAATATAGAAAAGAGGACAGTCAATATTAAAATGTTATCGATATAAGATCCTGAATTATTTTCCACAATACACTATTTTAATTACAATTGCATATGATTATATCGGCTGATATGGATTCGAAATGTCTGCATCTTCATCACCAGCTTTAGATGCGATTTCAGTTGACTCAACTTTTTATAATAAATAAAACCCGAAGGGTTGAGCTGCTGCAATATAATGAATATAGAATCACCGGATACTACGGATCACCTGACACTAGGGATTGTGAGAACCTCAGTGGCACTGGTCTCAATATGCAGCACTATTCTGCAGAACCTTTTTTGTACTTTAATATTCCTCGCCTTGGATTAGGCTTCTATCGGGGATTTTGACGCTGTTCCTCTTTAAGGTTAATATTGGTTTGATAAAATAGTAAGAAGTTATAACCCGGTGTCTTTCGAAACAGAGTGCCTTGGTAAAGTCAACTTCAAATGAAATCTATATTTAAGTTCTTCTTCGTTATATTGCTTATACATACTCACAGCACTCTTACACCGTATTAATTATACCCTTCACCACACTGTGGTACAGGGTATTATGTCTTTGTGCATATGTTTGTAACAGGCAAAAATAATCGAGATGGACGCATGGTTCCTTTTGAGAATATGCATAGCATCACATTCTAAGTCGATTTATGCATGTCCGTCCGTCCATGTATTTTTGTTAACAAAGAAAAGGTCGCATTTATGATCCGATTTGGATGAAATTTAGCACAGGACACTTAATTGGCCCAAGGACGAACCATATTGAAATTGGGGAAAATCGGTTCAGATTTAGGTATAGCTCCCATATATATTTTCGTCCGATTTAAGGTAAATGGTGCATCAAAGTCCCTATATAACTTTCGATTTGCACGAAATTTGACACAGCGTATTGAAAAATGTCATGAATGATGTGTGCAAAGTTTCGTGAAAATCGGTTCAGATTTAGATATAGTTCCCATATATTTTTTCGTCCGATTTTATGTAAATGGTGCACCAATGTCCCTCTATATCATTCGATTTGCAAGAAATTTGGCATAGCGTAGGTGAATTAAGTCTAGAAAGATGTGTGTTAAATTTCGTGAAAATCGGTTCAGATTTAGATATAGCTCCCATATATATCTTCGTCCGATTTAAGGTTAAATGTGTACCAAAGTCCCTATATATCTTTCGATTTGCACGATATTTGGCACGGCGTACTAAATTAAGTATAGAATGATGTGTGCAAAGTTTCGTGAAAATCGGTTCAGATTGAGATATAGCTCCCATATATAGCTTCGCTCGATTTTAGGTAAATTGTCCACTAAAGTCCCTGGAAATATTTTCATGTGCACGAAATTTGGCACAGAGTTATGAATAAGATAGAGAATGATGTCTGCCAAGTTTCGTGCAAATCGGTTCAGATTTAGATATAGCTCCCATATGTATTTTCATCCGATTTAAGGTAATTGGTGCACCAAAGACCCTATATACTTTCGATTTGCACGAATTTTGTTATAGGGTACCGAATTAAGTCTAGAATGATGTTGCTAAGCTTCGTGAAAAGATCCATAGCTAGGCCGATTGACACAAGGTACTGATGTTATATAAATTAGTCTTTGGCAAGTTTCCCTGAAATCGGTTCAGGTATAGATTTATAACAAAACGCGTCGTCTGTTAGGATCCATATGTAAAATATACCCAAAGTGGTGAAGGGTAAAAAATAGTAAAATATACCCAAAGTGGTGAAGGGTATCATATAGTCGGCCCAGTCCGACTTTACTACATTCCTTACTGGTTTTTTGTATATGTATATTCCACACCAAGGAAAAATCCTCGAGCAGGCAGATTTATGTCAAACACACTTTGTGTCTAAAATTCTAATTTCAATGAAACATTTTTGTGAACTGGAACCTATTATTCTGAACGTTTATCATCACCATGTTTCGTATACATAACGACAACACGCATACGCCTTTATAAACTGTGGACTTTATGTTTCACAATGAAAAGAAAAATCCACTTCTTATATAGAATAGATCTGTACATTTGGAGACATATTTATGCTAAACATACTTTGGGACTAAAATCTTATTTCAATATAACACATTTTGGAAGAAGAACGTATCATTATTAACATTTATCAGCATGCGTATACATAACGACAATACTCATACGCCCACTTAACTGTACAATTTACATTCTTGATTGAAAGAAAAATCTGCGGCTTATTTGGTCACTTGGAATCCCTATAACTATGACTAAATCCACACAACAATAGAACCTATTATTACCAAAGTTAATCTCAACCATGTTGGGTATATATAACTACAGCACTTATACGGCCATGAGAAAGTAATATTTATTTTAACCACTGAAAGAAAAATTATCTGCCTATTTGGAACAGAGCAGGCTAGTTGGAATAATGAAACATATTTCAGAGCAGGGACCTATCATTATGACGTTTATCATTCCCCATGCTGCGTATGCATAACTATAACACTCATACGCCCTATTATACTGAAGAATTGATATTTCATTTTGTTATTGCAAAATAGTCAGGCGTAAACTCAGTTTGTTGTTAAAAAAACAAATATTTATTAGTGGGTAAGTATAGCATTGTCAAGAAACGGGTAAGGCTGAGAAGAATTAGTTTTGGATATCGACACTGATCCGCACAACTTACCAACACTAATGAAATTTATATTTCACACTAATAGAAACATCCACTGGCCTTCTGGGGCAGAGAAGGCACAGAAACCGATGTATGTTAAAAAACCCAGAGATCTAAAAATTCTCAATTCAATGAAACACATTTTGAAGAAGAACATATCGTTATGAAAATCTTTCAGCACCGTGTTGCGTATACATTCCGTTTATCATATCCATATTGGGTATACATAACGACAACACTCATTCACGCTCCTAATCTGTACAGTTTATATTTCACATTGAATGAAAATTCCGCGGCTTATCTGGAATCGAGCAGGCCATTTGGTATTAATCTAGCCAATGTTAGAAACCGACTTATGAAAACCAAACATTGGACCTAAAATTCTTATTTAAATGAAACATATTTTTGAACTATTATTCTAAGCGTTTATCATTGCGTATACATAACGACAACACTAATACGCCCTATTAAACTATAAATCTTATATTTCACACTGAAAGAAACACTTTCCATTAAATAAAGTTATGTCAATATCATTCAACATAACCTAATTTTGTAATTGCCACACTCCGGTACTTGATTTTTTAATAATCATCTTCTTTCATCCCTCTCCTATACTCTAAACCTCAAAACACCATAAAAAATATAATTCCTCTTCAGTATAATGATTATTAAAAAATATGTACACTTTTTTCTAATTTCTTTGAAAACATGTCAAGCTTTTCCACACAAATGAAAAGGGGTGTTTAAAGGTTTATACATGGTAATAAATGTGTTCAAACAATATCAGACATATACTTGAGTAAAAGAAAACCCCATACACACATACAAATAATGTCTATATTCCAACCATTAAACCCCCACACCCTCACCACATCCTTTCAATAGATTTATTCCACAATCAATTGCTGCTGTAAAACTTTTCCACTCTGTCTATCTTTCGCACTGTTTGTGTGTGTGTCTGTGTTTTAAAAGAAAATCAATCTATCTATATATGTATGAGTGTGCAAAGTTTTAAGTAGTTGATAGTAGGCATGTTGTCTACATACATACGAGTACTTCAGTATATTTATAACCTAGTAACTTCAACATGTTTAAACATTGACAAGCAACAGCAGCAGCACAAAAAAGGAAGAGTGTAAGGTTGAGAGATTGAGTGGGCCGTAAGGACATATGAATGTGTGCGTGCCTGTGTTTGGTTATAAGTCTACATGTGTGTATGTGATCTGTTGTCTGTGTATATTTTGAAAGGCAATCAACAAATATTTAACTTTCAATTAGGAGTGCAATTTAAGAGAGAGAGAGAGCAAAAGTAGCAGAGGATATAGATAAGGATTAATTAAAACATTTCAATATAGCTGACAGACATACCGTAAGGAATACATATGCACATTCTCACAGGATATTACTATTCAACTGTTGTATACGAACAAATGTACACTATATATGTGTGTAGCTGTTGGTTGTAATACAAAGATAAATATAGACATGAAATCGATAATGGCAAAAACAACAACTATTTTTTTAAATTAAAACCACAAAGGTTAAATGCAGCGACAGTGCACATACATATGTGTGGTAAAATTTGTATAAACATAATAATGAAAGGATATTGAAAAGAAAAATATATTCTTTGAGATATAAGAACATTAATAGGGGATCTGGCATGTTGATTTATTTATATGAGAGAAAAAAATCCGAACAGAAAATTCCTTCCGAAATAAATTTAAATCTCTGGAACAATTTTATTTATACTTAAATATTTTCTTCTAATATAATCTGAAATTATATTGACAGCCAATAGTGCGTATACATGTCAGCAACACTCATACGCCCTCTTATAGATTTTAACACCATCATAAGCGGCGGTCTTAATAAAAAATATGGCTTCAATATTTTTAAACGGAATATGAAAGCAACAAAAATTAATTTTAAAAATATATATTTTTTATTTTAGAAAGGCTATCCGAGCTACAAATATGGATTTTGTTAAATATTTCGTCGAGGTTAACAGATGTTTTGAACCGCTAACATCTCAATAATTTTGTGAAAATATTTTTCAAGGAATTATCCCAAATACAACTTTAATAGTGGATTCTTCCAGTAACATTTTGTTTTAGATTATAACATCATGTTCTTACGAAGACTATTTTGAAGGATTGTCACATTAAAAATTTATCACATAATTTTTTTCGAGAAATATCACAGCCTGAACTTACGAAAATATTGTATGGGCTATCAAAAAAACATTTTTATGTGTCATCGCATTGTGCATTTATTTCCAAAAATAATCTGAAACAAACTGCCGTCAAGCATACTTTGGGTCTAAAAGCTCTTTGAACAAAAGCCTACCATTATGAACGATGTTCATCTCCATGTTGCGTATGCATAATGACAACACTCATACGCCCTTTGATAATGTACAACATATATATTTAAGACTGAAAGAAATATCCTCTGGTTATTCGGAATCGAATAGATTATTTGAAATTGATCTAGCGATCGGAATTAAAAGATATATATTTTTAGTGCCATCACTTTGTGCATTTATTTCCAAAAATAATTCTCATTTTTTTTAATATTATTCAACGAATTAAAAAATAGTATTTTTTAAAAGTTAATTTTAATCGAAATTTTTAAGGATTGTCCATATTTGTGTTGTTAAAAATTTGGAAAATGAGCCAAAATATTGCGAAAGAAAATCTAATCTACATCTAAATACTTTTGGCCACCGTTGGTGCGTATACATGCCGACAACACTCATACGCACTGTTGCAAATCTCACAAAATAGCGCGAATTTTCTAAAGAATGGCCTTTTTAAGGGTTCCGGATTATAAGCGTGTTTTTTCATAAAAAAAATATTTTTCAAATTCTATCATTAATAATTTACGGCAAAGTATACTGAAGTAAAAGATTATTGGAGTCAAAGATTTTAAGTAGTTGTTTTGTTAGGGTCTCTCCAAATGTCGATAATAAAATACACATTATGT
>NW_026883886.1:0-53509 GCF_032173495.1 Musca vetustissima
ATATTCTGACCTGCTATATCCACATTTGAAATGAGTTTTCAATTATTTCTGAAAATATTTGTACTCATTTTTCAAGTCGGTATATAGGCCACAATTATACGACGAACGTCACACGGGGAACATAATGTGGAAGGGCTGTTTTAATAATGATCGATCAATATCAGCGGGACAAATCAACCAAGACTTTTGTGTGTAAAAACATAACATTTGAAAACTATGGCTTATATACCAGGATAACAAAGAGAAGCTGTTTACCTCTAGTCCATCAAAAGGAGGCAAATATTGCAAAATATTGAACAGGCTCAGAATGTAGTTCTGTAGAAAGTTAGAGTTCCCTGGTAGTTGTCTGACTTTTGAACTTTCCTTAGTGGTTATACCCTTCACCACACTTTGGCTTTGGTCTTTGTGCATATGAATTTAACCATCTGCGAAGCTTTTGGAATGAAATAATCACTTTTAATAAACTGATGGTGGTACAGGTCGCATTTATGATCCGAATTGGATGAAATTTGGCACAGCTCATTTGTTTGGCCCAAGGAAGAACCCTATTGAAATTGGGAAAAATCAGTTCAGATTTAGATATAGCTCCCAGGTACCAAAGTCCCTAAATATCTTTCGATTTTCACGAAATTTGGTACAGCCTACTGAATTAAGAGTAGAATGATGTGTGCCAAGTTGCTTCCAGATTTAGATATAGCTCCCATATATATTTTCGTCCGATATAAGGTAACTGAGGTACCAAAGTCCCTAAATACCTTTCGATTTGCACGAAATTTGGTACAGCCTACGGAACTAGGTCTAGAATGATGTTTTCAGAGTTTGATATAGCTCCCATATATATTTTCGTCCGATTTTATTTAAATGGTGTGACAAAGTCCCTATATATCCTTCGATTTGCACGAAATTTGGCACAGCGTGCTGAATTAAATCTAGAAAGAGGTGTGTTAAATTTCGTGAAAATTGGTTCAGATTTAGATATAGCTCCCAGATATATTTTCGACCGATTTTATGTAAATGGTGCACCAAAGTCTCTATATATCCTTCGATTTGCTAGTTTGGATTTATAAGTAAATGAAGAACTGAAAATAGTGCCGAATGCTCAAAACATAGTGATATAAGTGTAACCTAACATGTGACAAGTTTCAATGAAATCGGTTTAAATTTCGATATTTTGCTTTAAAATTATTTATATAATTTTGTCCCATTTTAAGAAGCAACTCTATATCTGACCAAAATTTAGTATAGTTTGCAGAATGACATGTTTGGTTTCATGTTAATGGTCCTTCAAAAATGCGACGTCTGTTAGGATACTATCTGTTGAATATACCCAAAGTGGTGATGGGTATAATATAGTCGGCCCCGTCCGACTTTACTACTTTCCTTACTGGTTTTTATTTGGCTTTGGTCTGCATCGAATTTCCATCTGCGAAGCTTTGGAATGAAATAGACACTTTTAATAAACTGATGGTGACTGGAGATGAGTAATGCATCACATACGATAACCCTGTGCGAAAACGATCGTGGTGAAGCACCTCAAACGGTGGCCAAAACCGGAAGGTTCTGCTATGCAATGGGTGGGAATTTATTATAAGGGATTATTTATTATAAGTTGCTTCCATATAGCCAAAAGCTAAATTCTGATCTCCACTATCAACAACTGGGCCGTTTGAAGATAGCAATTGACCAGAAACGGCCATAATTGGCCAACAGGAGAGGTGTCGTGTTTTACCAGGACAACGCTAAGTCACACACACACACAAATCTAAAGTGACTCGCCAGAATCATCTGGAGCTTTACTTGGAAGTTTTAATGCATCCGCCATACAGTCCGGACTTGTCACCAAGCGATTATCATGAAATATCTACCTTTATACTCCCTTGTATATATATATATCTTAACATAAATTAATTTATTATCATATCAACGTGATGTCTCAACAGCTTTCCGCAAATGAATTATCTATTCCATTGACATTGTAAATTGAATTAAATTTCATGGAAATAATTAAGTCTCTTTATTACAGTTTAATTAGAACCCCAAAAGCAAAAGTGTAATTTGAAGATGCTTTAAGGGGATTTTAAATTTTCAAGATTTTCATTTGGCTGGTAAATGAATACCAATGCATGTAAAGGTTTGTAACTTTACATATATATAATTGAAGATTTAAAAGAGAAGAAAAAATTTGGTTCTTGTTGTTTTTGGTGATTAAAGAAAAGTCCCATGACAACTCCTCACTGGAACATCGGAATCCGGAAATTCAAAGGGAGTTAGAATTTTTGACCACAAACTCGTATGAATTTTTGACCACAAACTAAGTTAAAAACCAGTGAGCGGAGCAGTATACACAACTACCACGGAACTCAAATTATCTGTGGATGTTTATTCCGAGCCTGGGCAATATTTCGTGATATTTGCACCCTCTTGCCCGATTAGAGGTAAACAGCACCTCTTTCTTACATTGACATATTTTCCGAATATTACGAGTATTCAGTACAGCTATTGTCCAGATTCCTTTCACCGTGGGTTGTGTTGTGATGTTCGGCTTTCATTTCTGGTCTATAGGTCGACTCGAAGATAACACAAAAAATTAAATTTTCGGTCCACTTCATCCCAAAATTATTTTCTGATCATCACCGAAAGTTATAGGCGTTGTCCTTGACCATAACTGGAACCCCATGGAAAATTTCAAATCGATCAGCGTCATATTTCCGCCCTCTAGTGTGCTAAGGGTTACTATATAGGTAATATCTGAATACGTAAGCACCTGTAGATATTTAAATATAGCTCCCACATCTGAGTACATACGACCCTATAATTGGTATCAATTTAAAGGTCAACCACTCCTCTTTAACATACTATCAACTTTTTGGGTCTAGGTCCTTCAGGCGCAAATATATACGCCATAGAATACAAATTTTGTCATTTTTCACACAAAAGTCAGGGTCCATTTGACCCGCTAAATATTGACCGATCTTTATCAAAACAGGCATACTTTTTCTTTGGCCCGATCCCCTTCTCCATGTAAAAATTCGCGGTGTTTGAGCCATAATTGCGGCCTCTGGAGCGACCAGAAAATCAGACAAAAGAAAAGTTTTTGGTCCATTTCATCCCCTAATTATTAACCGATCTTTTCCAAAAACAATAGGGGTCTTCAATGGCCAGAACCCATTCTACATGCAAAATTTCGAGAAGATTGGTCCATAATTGTGGCCTGTATCGTGTTTACAAATTATAATGGACAGACGGACGGACGGACGGACGTACACACATGTCTAGATCGACTCAGCTAGTCGAGATATGACGATCGGTATACTTAAAGGTGGGTCTAGGACCAATATTTCGCGGCGTTACAAACTTTTGGGGATGCACAAAGCTATAATACCCTAACAACATAGTTGTGTAGGGTATAAAAATCTATGCCTATTCTAGTCCTCGATCCTCTTATATACCTTATATAAAACGAATAATAAAACCTTTGTGTAGTTCCGAACCATAAATATCAGTTGGCTACACCAACATACACTTGTTTACTGCTTTAATTGCATTTTTATTAAAGCCACCAAATTCCCAATTTTTTTTCAAAACTATTAACCACATGGCTGAATTGTATTTAAAATATAAATGTTGTTATTTAAAGCAAACAACAACAACAATTAATTGAAACGAATTTCAAATTCAAAACTGAAAATCTGGCAGTTAAACGTATCCGTTCGCCTATTCAGTCAAATCACAACAGAAAATCCTAGAGGATTAAATTTACCAATATCTAGTAGGTACTACACCAAACGCTTTAGTATTTGGTGGGTAGGTATTGAAGTAACAGAACCAAAAAAAGAACGTGCATATTTAAATGCAGCATGGTGTAGCATACAAATACTACAAAACAAAAAAAAACTGACAAAAAAATACCCATAGTAGAGGAAGAATATTTTGCAGCATGTATTGTGTTTTAACTGCGTCAGTGGTATTTGAAAAAAAAATCATCCTTCAGTGTACATAACCTATTATTGAACAGATAGCAGTCGAACCGGCTGGCAGGCAGTGAAGCGACAACAACAGCAATGCCATTTTCTGATGGGTGATAGAAATAAAGTGGTATATGGTGAGTGAGTGTGTGTTTGTGTGGATATGTGTGTATATACCATTAAGGATATATACTAAAATGTATTTGTTCTTACAACACACACAAACGTATATTGTATGTAAATATGTATCTGCATATGTAAGATATTCACTCACTCCACGCACACACACACACACTCACATTCATTTATACAAATATTCACATAACAACATTGTAGTGAAACACACACATATGCACAAAAAAAATGAAACAAGAAAAATACTGAAATGAATCGAAAAGAAAAAAAATGCCACACCATCCTCATTCACATTTATATCCATTCTATAGTGTTAGTGCGATTGTTCGCATCATGGTTAGGTATTGTGGATATGTGTCCTTCTTTTTGCCTCCGGTGTTATAAAAACTTTCCATTGAACTTTTGTTGAATGATCCTTCTGGTATTTTCATATACTAACATATTCGAATGGGTTTCGATAGTACCGCTGTTGCTGTTGCTACAAACCACTGGCACTTCTCGGTAAAAAAGGGTAATGCTTTTAGATACACCAAAAGAGATTCATATCATGATAGTGGTGGTAATGGCAGTGGTGGTGGTGGTGACGGTGTCGTTTGGTTCGTGGCATTGGTAACTGAGCTCCAACGACGACAAAAGAATGTTAAACCTTTCCTTGGTGAAAAGCTTCTCAAGGGACCTTTTCATTTTTAATTGTTTATAAGTTCTCTTAGGGAATCACCATGGCAGATCGATGGTATTTTTGGTATCAAAAAAATAAAAAAAAGAAAAAAGAGATTAATAAAAAATCGTTCACTCCAATTTTGGAGTAGGTCTTCAGGAAATTGAAAATTCAATTGATTGTAAGCTCTATAACGGGACTCTCGATAAATCGACTTTGTCATTCCATTCGAACAAAATCGATTTAGCTTAATTTTTCGCAAAGGGAAAACAAATCTTGTCGCCAAAAAAATATTTTTAAAAAATCTACGCCCTTTTCTTGTCTCCAAAAAAATATATTTAAAAAATTAATAAATTAAAAAATCTAGGCATCTTCTAGTCAATTCAGTACGCTATGACAAATTTCGTGCTAATCGAAGGATATATAGGGACTTTGGTGGACCATTTACCTTAAATCGGACGAACATATATATATGACAGCCGACTTTCACGAAATTTAACACACACCGTTCAATACCTGAATCATTAGGCTGTGAAAAAGTTCGTGCAAATCAAAAGGTATATAGGGACTTTGGTACACCATCTAAATCTGAACCGATTTTCACGAAATTTAACACACACCATTCAAGACCTGAATCATTAGGCACCATTTACATTAATTCAGTATGCTATGTAAAATTTCGCGCAAATCGAAGGATATAGAGGGACATTGGTGCACTATTTACCTAAAATCGGACGAAACTATATATATGGGAGCAATATGTAAATCTGAACCGATTATCACAAAACCATGCACACTTCATTCTAGACTTAATTCAGTACGTTATGTCGAATTTCGTGCAAATCGAAGGATATATAGGGACTTTGGTGCATTATTTACCTAAAATCGGGCGAAACTATATATGGGAGCTATATATATATAACTGCATCGATTTTCACGAACCTTAGCACACATCGTTCTGGTTCTAATTCAATACCCTATGCCAAATTTCGTGCAAATCGACAAATATATTCAGATTTTCTATTAAATCGGACGAAAATATATATATATATATATATATATATATATATATATGGGAGCTATATCTAAATCTGAACCGATTCCTACAAAAATTAACACACATATTTATAGACCTAATTAAGTACGCTACGCCAAATTTCGTGCAAATCGAAAGATATTTAGGGACTTTGGCGCACAATTTGCCTTAAATCGGACGAAAATATATATGGGAGCAATATCTATATCTGAACCGCCAAACAAGTGAGCTGTGCCAAATTTCATCCAAATCGGATTATGAATGTGACCTGTACTTTGTTAACAAAAATACATGGACGGAAGGACAGACAGACTGACGGACATGCAGAAATCGACTTAAAAAGTGATTCTATGCATATTCTCAATAAGAACAATGTGTCTATCTCGTTTCCTTTTGCCTTTTACAAACATATGCCCAAATATATAATACCCTGTACCACAGTGTGGTGAAGGGTATAAAAAGCAGTACCTAATCGATTTTTTTAAAATCTCCAAATTTACGCAAAGTTAGTCACCGAAAAATATTTTCATGGAAAAATATTGGAAACAACACCCTTTTTAGTTTACAGAAAATCTATAGTCGGACGGGGCCGATCATACTATACCCTACACAACTACCACAAAACTCTATCTTTCTGCGGATTTTTATTCCGAGCTTGGGTAATATTTCATGATAGTTGCACCTTCTTGCCATATTAGAGGTCAACAGCACCTCTTCCTTACACTGATATATTTTCCGAATATTACAAATATTCAGAACAGCCCTTCTAATTACTTGTCCATATTTCCATATTCGAACATGTGTTGTGATGTTCGACTTTCAATTGCGTCCTATAGATCGACTCGAAAAAAACACAACACGTTATGTTTTCGGTCCACTTCATCGCAATATTATTATCTGATTGTCCCCGAAAATTATAGGCGTTGTCCTTGACAATAACTGGACATTTCAAAGCGATCCGCGCTATATTTCCGCCCTGTAAATATTTACGTTTAACTCCCACATCCGAGTACATACGACAATATTATTGGTATCAATTTTAAGGTCAACCACTATACTTGGATATACTATCGACTTTTCGGGTCTATGTCCTTCAGAGGTAAATATATACGCTATAGAATACAAATTTTGTCTTTTTTCACACAAAAGTAAGGGTCCATTTGACCCGCTAAATATTGACCGATCTTTATCAAAACAAGCATGCTAATTCTTTGGCCCATTCCCCCTTTTAAATAATTCGAGATGTTTAGGGCATAATTGCGGCCTCTGGAGCGACGAGAAAAACGGCAAAAATTAAGTATTTGGTCCATTTCATCCCCTAAATATTAACCGATCTTTACCAAAAACAATAGGGGTCTTCATTGGGCCGAACCCTTCCTACATACAAAATTTCGTGAAGATTGGTCCATAACTGTGGCCTGTATCGTGTTTACAAATTATAATGGACAGACGGACGGACGGACACACATTTCTAGATCGACTCAGCTAGTCGAGATATGACGATCGGTATACTTAAAGGAGGGTCTAGGACCAATATTTCGCGGCGTTACAAACTCTTGGGGCTGCACAAAGCTATAATACCCTGACAACATAGTTGTGTAGGGTATAAATATCAATGCCCCATAACAGGATTTTTTTTCTCAAGTGAATTTATCAATATTTATCTAATCGAGCTCACTACGTGACATCATTAACGAACACCACAATTATACACGCAATCTATTTGTATGCCGTTCAATTACAGGTATTCATCAGACTACTTGTCAAACTTAATGATTTCCCGGGTAAACACCCACGTCTGTAATAAAAACGCTAATTTACCAAAATTACGCTTGAAATTGGTAAAGGGGGTTTAAGGGGGGTAAACTGTTCTAAAAACCGAAAATATATCCGCCAAAGTATCTAGAAGTTAACAAACGAAGTCATAACTATTATTAGCTAACGGTATAAATAAATGGGCGTTTTTCGGAATGTTGATTTGAATTCTTGATTGTTTTGTTGCTTCTGTCGTTGTCGTTGTTTTTGTTGTTGTTATTTTTGGTTACATGTGACAGACTTAACTCGACTTCAAATAGGCGAATTACAGAGGGTGTAAAAATGTTTACGACAAAAGTGGTAAAGTTTTATGACAATTGTAAATGTTTAACATTTATGCGTTTACTTAAAAAAGGGAGTTGTGGAAGGGAGGGAAGGGGGTGTGGGCAGGAAACACAACTTTGAAATAAAAATCTTTGAAATAACTCTGCATTTTACTCTCAATAAAAAATACTTCCTTTTTATGCATAGCTATTATCCTGTAACCTGGAATGTTGTACACACTCACACATAACCAAAAGGAAATTTTATACATAACAATATCTACATATGGCTAAGATGGCTGGTTGGCTGGCTTGCTGACTGGCGGACATTTAGCCAACCAGTTAAACTGACAGCCTAAGTCCATATAACAGTTTTGTTGAAATGAATGAATAAATAGGCGACATATGATTGTTATGATTAAATGGCTACCAATAAAGGACTCGCTTCCTCTCTCTCTCTCTCTTACGACCACAAGGGAATTCTAAGGTATAAGGACAAATATATAAAAAAAACAAAGGTTATGTGTAACCGGCTATTATAAGAACTACAACAGGATGTGGTATGACAGTGAAAATGGTGGTAGTGCTGACGATAGTAAACCACTAGAATTACTGGTAAATGAAAGGATACGAAATATAGTTAAGGTTAGGGTCCCCAAGGGGATCTAATAATATACAACTACAGGAAAGTATTTAGACCTTGCAATGAAATGTTCATAAACTGTGACAAGGATTTTTTGAAGGACTTAATGAACTATAAAGACATTTTCTTAAGGACTATCTGGCATATAAAAGTACACATTTAAAGAAGATTCTCTAATACAATTTATATAAGAACTAGAAGATTTTTATACCCTACACAACTATGTTGTCAGGGTATTATAGCTTTGTGCAGCCCCAAAAGTTTGTAACGCCGCGAAATATTGGTCCTAGACCCACCTTTAAGTATACCGATCGTCATATCTCGACTAGCTAAGTCGATCAAGACATGTGTGTCCGTCCGTCCGTCTGTCCATTATAATTTGTAAACACGATACAGGCCACAGTTATGGACCAATCTTCACCAAATTTTGCATGTAGGATGGGTTCTGGCCAATGGGAAAGATCGATTAATATTTAGGGGATGAAATGGACCAAATACTAAATTTTTGTCAGGTTTTCTGGTCGCTCCAGAGGCCGCAATAATGGCCCGAACATCGCGAAATTTTCCATGGATCGGGCCAAAGAATAAGCATGTCTGTTTTCATAAAGGTTGGTCAATATTTAGCGGGTTAAATGGACCCTGACTTTTGTGTGAAAAATGACAAAATTTGTATTCTATAGCGCATATATTTACACCTGAAGTACATAGACCCGAGAAGTTTGTATTATATCCAAGAGGAGTGGTTGACCTTTAAATTAATGCCAATAATATTGTTGTATGTTCACGGATGTGGGAGTTACACCTAAATATTTACAGGTATCTCCGTATTCGTATATTATTTAGTAAACCATTATCACTCTAGAGACCGGAACTATAGCGCTGATCGCTTTGAAATGTTCCATGAGGTTTCAGTTATGGTCAAGGACAACGCCTATAATTTTCGGTGATGATCAGATAATAATTTTGGAATGAAGTGGGCCGAAAACTTAATTGTTGTGTTATTTTCGAGTCGATCTATAGGCCACAATTTATAGCCGAACATCACAACACAATCCACAATGAAGGGCATCTGGACAATAGCTGTGAGGAAGAGGTGCTGTTAACCTCTAATCGGGCAAGAGGGTGCAAATATCACAAAATATTGCAAATATCACAAAACATCCGCAGAAAATTTGAGTTCCGTTGTAGTTGTGTAGGGTATCGAATGGTCTTTATGAATATTTTTAACTGAGACCTAAAATGAGGGTAGGCTTAGATTTTATTTAGGAATATGTTGAGCTGAGGTGCGTTGATATTTTGAAACAGTCTAGAAGTTTTGCAGATTTTTTATACCCTTCACCACACTGTGGTACGGGGTATTATGTCTTTGTACATTTGCTTGTAACAGGCAAAAGGAAACGAGATAGACCCATGGTTCCTTTTGAGAATATGCATAGAATCATTTTCTGAGTCGATTTATGCATGTCCGTCCGTCCATGTATTATTGTAAACAAACTACAGGTCGCATTTATAAACCGGAAAAATCAGTTCAGATTTAGATATAGCTCCCATATATATCTTCGTCCGATTTTTGGTAACTGGTGCACACAATGTCGCTATATATCACTCGATTTGCACGAAATTTGGCATAACGTACTGAATTGAGCCTGGAATGATGTCTGCCAAGTTTCGTGAGAATAGGTCCATATTTAGATATAGCTCCCATATATATTTTCGTCCGATTTTATGTAAATGGTGCACCAAAGTCCCTATATATCTTTCGATTTGCACGAAATTCGGCATAACGTACTGAATTTGGTCTAGAAAGACGGGTGTTAAATTTTGTGAATATCGATTCAGATTTAGATATAGCTCCCATATATATTTTCGCCCAATTTTCAGTAAGTGGTAAATGAGCCTGGAATGATATCTGCCAAGTTTCGTGAGAATCGGTCCAGATTTCGATATAGCTCCCATATATAGTTTTGTCCGATTTTCAGTAAATGGTGCACCAAGGTCCCTGAAATTCATTCGATTTGCACGAATTTTGGCATACCGTACTGAAATAGGCCTTGAATGATGTGTGCTAAGCTTCGTAAAAATCGGTTCAGGTTTAGATATAGCTCTCATTTGAGGTGAATGGTGCACCCAAGTCCCTATATATCCTACGATTTTCACGAAATTTGGCATAGCTAACTGAATTAAGTCTAGAACGATGTGTGTTAAATTTCGTGAATATCGGTTCAGATTTATATGGTGCACCAAAGTCCCTATATATCCTTCGATTTGCACGAAATTTGGAATAACATTCTGAATAAGGCCTAGAACGACGTGTGTTAAATTTCCTGAAAATCGGTTCAGATTTAGATATAGCTCCCATATATATTCGTCCGATTTTAGGTAAATAGTGCACCAATAGTGCACGAAATTTGGCACAGCGTAATTAATTCACTATAGAAGGATGTGTGCTAAGTTTTGTGAAAATCGGTTGAAATTTAGATAAAGCTCCCATAGATATTTTCGTCCGGTTTTATGTAAATGGTGCACCAAAGTCCCTATTTATCCTTCGATTTGCACGATATTTGGCAAGCCTTACTAAATTAAGTCTAGAACAACGTGAGCTAAATTTCGAGAAATTCAGTTCAGATTTTGATTAGCTCCCATATATTTTTTTGTCCGATTTTAGGTGAATAGTGCACCAAAGTCCATATATATGCGTCGATTTGTATGAATTTTAGCATTGCGTACTAAATTGAGCCCAGCATGATGTCTGCAATGTTTCGTGAAAATCGGTTCCGATTTAGATATAGCTCCCATATATAGTTTCGTCCGATTTTATGCAAGTGGAGCACCAACGAGTCAAATATAGGCCAATTGAGACAAAATTTTGCACAGAGTCCTGAATGAGGTCCAGACTGATATCTGCAGCGTTTTGTTAAAATCGGTTCAGATTTAGTTATAGCTCTCATATATAGTTTCGTCTGATTTTTTGTGAATGATACACCAAACGCCCAATATTTGTCCGGTTGATCAAAATTTTGCAAAGCGAATGCAATTGAGGAAAATATGATGTGTCTTATCATGATGTGTGTTCAAATCGGTTCAGATTTTGATATAGGTCTTATATATATTTTCGTTCGAATTTATATAAATGTTGCACCGAATGGCCTATGTGTGTTCGATTTAAACGAAATTTGGTAGAGGGCATGAAATTTAATATATAGTGATTGCAAAAAACTAATGGTATATGCTAAGGTTGCTCAATTAGGTCCATGTGTTTATATATAGCTCCCATACATAATTTGACTCGATTTCATATAAATAATACACCAAAGAATACAAGTCTGCCCGTTTGACATGCATTTTCTCATTTATTTCAGAATGGTATGTGTATGGGGTGTTTTCAATTGGTTTACATAC
Organism: Musca vetustissima; assembly: GCF_032173495.1. Lineage (NCBI taxonomy): Eukaryota > Metazoa > Arthropoda > Insecta > Diptera > Muscidae > Musca > Musca vetustissima. Next base: position 11,915 of record NW_026883886.1, read on the forward strand.
CTTTCTACATAGCACATAGCAAGATTCCATCTCAGTGGTCCTTCAAAGGTTATGTGTCTATTCTATCTACAGAATATTGTAGATATTGAAATATTTGTATGTTCCCAAAGTGGTGAAAGGTATCATATAGTTGGTCCCGTCCTACTTTTGATCCTTCCTTACTGGTTTTTTTTACGGAACCACAATTGGCTAACATTTTTTAAAATATTTTTTTTTTAATATTTTTGAAGACTAGTTTAGAAAAAGTTTTTATAAAATAAAATTCCTCTGCAAAAAGTCTTTACAAATTTAAACAACATTCAAATCTCATATGAATTTAAATTTGACCACATTCGAAAAACCACATACTATTGTAATGACCACAAACGGCACACTAACCCTGATTCATGACATTTTCACAATTTCTTAGAAAGTATACTTCCCCCCACCCCCTTTCCTCACATTTAATTCGTTTACTTCATTTATACAATTCATTAGATATTTATTCGTTTCAACTTGCCAACTATAGGAGCTTTCAAGAGTGACCACTAATTAAGTTTGTCGGTTGGCATTATATTTTTATTTTTTTCTTACTTTTTGGACATTTAAAATTATAATACGAAGACCCTTGTATGATATCACAGAACGCTTAACTATTCGAAACCCAAACACAAGAAAGAAATCAACAATCTTTTGCATAGTTAGTTCCAACCAAAAAAAACCGCCAACTTTTGTTTACTTAGTTGAATGGTGGTTTGGTTAGTAAGTTGGTGCGATGTTGTTCCATTCCGGAAAAGCCAAAAGAAAACCCACACAAAAAATATTCTGAATGACATTTTTATGAAGCTATAGAACTACGTAGATTAAACTTTAGTCGCTGTTAATTACCCAAGCCGTGCTATTAGGATTTATTTTCACTTCACTGTCAAAATGATGAACAGTGATTGTCGGAGAATTGTTGCTGGAGATTTTTTTTGGGCGATTTTAGGAAGGAGATGTAATACAGAATTAAAATTAAAAATAAATAAAAAATAAATCGGTGGACTATTTGACCGTTCAAGAAGACCATATATATTTTCGTCCGATTTAAGACAAGTGGTGTACCAAAGTCCCTATTTATCTTTCGATTTGCACGAGACTTGGCATCGGTGGACTATTTGACCCTTCAAGAAGACGGTATATCAAATTATAGACATACTGAATTAACTCTAGAATGATGTGTGCTAAGTTTCGCGAAAATCGGTTCAGATTTATATATACCTCCCATATATATTTTCGTCCGATTTTAGGTAAATAGTGCACCAAAGTCCCTATATATCCTCCGATTTGAACGAAATTTGGCATGGCGTACTGAATTAGCTTACTGAATTGGATCCTGAATGATTTGTGCTATGTTTTGTGAAAATCTGTTCAGATTAGGATATAGCCCCATGCATATTTTCGTCCGATTTAATGTAAATTGGGTACAAAAGTTCCTATATATCTTTGGATTTGAACGAAATATGTCATAGCGTACTGAATAAAGCCTAGAATGATGTGTGGTAAGTTTCGTGAAATCGGTTCAGATTTAGATATAGCTCCCATATATATTTTCTCCTGATTTAAGCTCTCACATTTATTTCCTTCCGATTTAAGGTAAATATTGCACCAAAGTCCCTTTATATCCTTCGATTTTCACGAAATTTGGCATAGCATAATGAATTGAGTCTAGAATGATTTGTGTTAAGTTTCATGAAAATAGATTCAGATTTAGATATAGCTCCCATAAAAAGTTTCGTCCGATTTTAGGTAAATGGTGCACCAAAGTCTCTCAAAATCATTCGATTTGCACGAAACTAAACTAAGTCTAAGTCGAAAATCGGTTCAAATTTAGATATTGATATTATCGTCCAATTGTATGTAAATGGTGCACCAATGTCCCTATACATCCTTCGATTTGAACGAAATTTGGTATGGCGTACTGAATTAAGTCCAGAGTAGTGTGTGTTAAGTTTCGATTTAGATATAGGTTGCTTTAAATTGATTTCCATAAATTTGTCCCTTTGTAAGCAAACGGCTCTAAATCTACCCGAACCTGATTATACTCTACACAAGTATGTTGTCAGGACGCCGTGAAATATTGGTCCTAGACCCACCTTTAAGTATACCGATCGTCATATCTCTAGACATATGCGTCCGTCCGTCGGTCCATTATATTTTGTAAACACGATACATTCCACAGTTATGGAAAAATCTTCACGAAATTTTGCATGTAGGATGGGTTCAGCCCAATGAAGACCCCTATTGTTTTGGGTAAAGATCGGTTAATATCTAGGGTCGCTCTAGAGGCCGCAATTATGACCTAAACATCGCGATTTTTTACATAGAGAATGGGTTCGGGCCAAAGAATAAGCATGCCTGTTTTGATAAGGATCGGTCAATATTTAGCAGGTCAAATGACTTTTGTGTGAAAAATTACAAAATATGTATTCTATAGCGTATAGATTCACATCTGAAGGACATAGACCCGAAAAGTTGTTAGTATATCCAAGGGTAGTGGTTGGCCTTTAAATTGATACCAATTATATGGTCGTATGTACTCAGATGTGGGATTTACACTTAAACATTTACATGTGCTTATGTATTCGGATATTATTTAGCGCTGATCGCTTTAAAATGCTCCATGAAGTTCCAGTTATTGTCAAGTATAACGCCTATAATTTTCGGTGACGATCACATAATTATATTGTGATGAAGTGGATCGAAAACTTAAGTTTTTGTGTTCTTTCGAGTCGATCTATAGGCTCCAATAAGAAGACCACAACACAAGGGATGGGAATCTGGACAAGTAAGTAGAAGGGCTGTACTGAACATTAGTAATAATTGTCGGCCTCTAGTTGGTCTAATGGTTCAAATATCGCGAAATATTTCCCAAGCTCAGAATATAAATCCACAGAAAGTTAGTTTTTCGTGGAAGTTGTGTAGGGTATCATATGGTCGGCCCCGTCCGGCTATACTGCTCCGCTCACTGGTTAAATTTAGCATATGTTGCAGAAAGGAACATCTGAGTCGAGGGAACATATGAGTATTTCCATTAAAAATATCCTTTAAAAAATCGTCGCTTATATTTGAGTGAGTTCTTTAAAAACATTCTTTTAAAAAAATCCTCGCTTATATATTTAAAAATATTCTTTTAAAAAATCCACGCTTATATCTGAGTGAGTCCTTTAAAAACATTCTTTAAAAAATTCACGCTTATATCTGAGTGAGTTCTTTAAAAATATTCTTTAAAAAATCCAAGCTTATATCTGAGCATATCCCTTTAAAAAATCTTTTAAAAAATCCACGCTTATATCTAAGTATATCCCTTAAACATGTCCTTTAAAAACTCCACGCTTATATCTGAGTATGTCCTTTAAAATATTCTTTAAACATCCGCGATTATAGTTCAATTAGTCCTTTGAAAATATTCTTTAAAAAACCCGTTTATAAGTCAGTTAGTCCTTTGAATATATTCTTTAAAAAATCGACTCTTACAGCCCATTTAAAACGTTTGAAAAAGGGTTTTAAAAATCCTCACTTATAGGTCAATTAGTCCTTTGAAAGTGTTCTTCAAAAAGTCAAAGCTTAAAGCGTATTTAGTCCTTTGAAAATATTCTTTAAAAAAATCAACGCCTAAAGCTCATTTAGTAATAAAAAATCTTCAGTTATAGGTAAGTTAATCCTTTAAAAATGATCTTTAAAAAAATCCAAGTTTAAAGCTTATTGATTCCTTTGAAAATGTTCTTCAAAAAATTCCTTGCTTAAAGGTCCGTTAGTCCTTTGAAAATATTCTTTAAAAATCCCTGCCTAAAGATCTGTTAGTCCTTTGTAAATATTCTTTAAAAAAACACGTTTATTAGTCAGTTAGTCCTTTGAATATATTATTTAAAAAACTATGCTTACATCCCATTTAAAACGTTCGAAATAGGCTTTTAAAAATCCTTACTTATAGGTCAGTCAGTCCTTTGAAAATATTCTTTAAAAAATACACGCCTAAAGGTCTGTTAGTCCTTTGAAAATATCCTTTAAAAAAGATTTAGCTTATAGACCAGTTAGTCCTTTAAATATATTCTTAAAAAAATCCAAGCTTATAGCTCATTTAGTCCTTTGAAAAAAAACACTCTTATAGGTCACCTAGTCCTTTGGAAGTATTCTATAAAAAAAACCCAGCTTATTTTTACGATAGTCCTTTTTTCCTTTTTTGTAGTTATTTCCAACTATAACAAGAATCGGCAACTCTGCCCAGAAATTAATTTTTTGTTAGCTCTCTTACCCCGCCAGTAAAAATGTCATATTTGTGGTTTAATTCGCACACACACTCACACACAAAACTAAGGCTCTAGAGAAAACAAAATCAAAAATGATTTCCTCTTCGTTTGACAGGCTGTGAAAATTACAATAATTTTTTTGTGTTTAACTTTGAGCTTTAACAACAATAACAACAACAACCCGTAAAGGAGGGATTAAGTTTGACAACGTGTATATGAGTGTGTGTGTGTGCCTTCCTATGCGTGATTGTTCATGTGTGTGGTGTATTAACACCAATGTTAATATATCGCAATCGTGCTGCTACATCTCTCAGCTTCTCACAAACCCCGCACCCCCTGTAGACACACTTTGCGACAGTTATAAGTGTTTTATGTGTCATTTGTTGGTATATATCTCCCCTTCTCCTCTTCCTCCTCACCATCATCATGTTCTTCTTTTTCAGTTTTTCTGACTTTGTTCTATTTTTAGCTACTTTTTTTTGTTTTGTATAAAGTGTGAAAATCTGTGTGTATGAGTGTGTGTGTGTAATATCCACGATTAGTATTACAAGTACTTGGCTAAATAATAGTAATCATAAGTTCCAGCATTGAACTGTCTGTCGTCGACTTCCTTCTATCGTTTCACGTTTTTAATGCCAACAATTGTTTTCCAGTTCTGCTGGCACAATTTTTTTCTCATTCCCCCTTTTTATTGTTTGAGCAAAAGTTTGTTCCCCCCTCCACACCAACCCAGGTTTGCATGGGTCTTATTACAGAACAAATCGTTGTAGCAAACAATGGGTAGTAACACAGAGAGTACATCAGTAACATTACAGCAGCAGTAACAACAACAGCGGCACTATCACAAAACGAACACAATTCTTGACTACCGTGACCGGGATTTCATTTCATGAAAGAAAACAGGACAACAACAACGAAAAGGAAAAAAACTATAAATGCTGCACCCCATTCATAAATTAAGTGTTTCATGAACATATAACATGTACAGAAATTAATCTAGGAGTTTCGGTTTCGAGTTGTGGGGGGCAGGGGGAGATGATGAGATGGGGAGAGAATAAATTATTATTTAAATAATACAATTAAAGCGGAATGAGAATGCCTATAGTTGGCAGGTTAGGATTACTCACATACAACTGTATTTTTGTTAGGAAAATATCTAGAAACCAGTGAGCGGAGCAGTATAGTCGGACGAGGCCGACCATATGATACCCTACAGAACTTCCACGAAAAACTAACATTCTGTGGATCTATAATCTGAACTTGGGCAATATTTAGCGATATTTGAACCATCTGGATTACTTGCCCAGACTCCATTCCCTTGTGTTGTGATCTTTTTATTCCCATTGGAGTCTATAGATCGACTCAAAAAACACAAAAAATTAAGCTTTCGGTCCACTTCATCACAATATAATTATCTGATCGTCATCGAAAATTATTGGCGTTATCCTTGACCATAACTGGAACTTCATGGAACATTTTATAGCGATCTGCGCTATATTTCCGCGCTCTGGTGTGGTAAAGGGTTACTAAATAATATCTGAATACATAAGCACCTGTAAATATTTAAGTGTAACTCCCACATCTGATTACATACGACCATATAATTGGTATCAATTTAAAGGTCAACCACTGCCCTTGGATACACCAACAACTTTTCGGGTCTATGTCCTTCAGGGGTAAATATATACGCTATAGAATACAAATTTTGTAATTTTTCACAAAAAAGTCAGGTTCCATTTGACCCGCTAAATATTGACCGATCTTTATTAAAACAGACATGCTTATTCTTTGGTCCGATCCCCTTCTCTATGTAAAAATTCGGGATATGTGGGTCATAATTGCGACCTCTAGGGCGACCAGAAAAACCGATAAAAATTAAGTATTTGGTTCATTTCATCCCCTAGATATTAACCTATCTTTACCAAAAACAATAAGGGTCTTCATTGGCCAGAACCCATCCTACGTGCAAAATTTCGTGAAGATTGGTCCATAACTGTGGCCTGTAACGTGTTTACAAAATATAATGGACGGGCATGTCTAGATCGACTAAGCTAGTCGATATATGACGATCGGCAAACTTAAAGGTGGGTGTAGGACCAATATTTCCCGGTGTTACAAACTCTTGGGCCTGCACAAAGCTATAATCCCCTGACAACATAGTTGTGTAGGGTATAAATAGTAAGATGTTGTCAAGGACTATTAAGGGGTGGATGATTATTGTTATTATTATTATTATTTTTTTTTTTTTTTTTTTAATAAAAATATAAGTTTTATGAATATTCATTGGGGAACATAATTTTGGATATTTGTTTCAGAAGAAAGGCATGTTTATACCCTTCACCACACTGTGGTTCAGTGTATTATGTCTTTGTGCATATGTTTGTAACAGGCAAAAATAATCGATATCGACCCATGTTTCCTTTTGAGAATATGCATAGAATCATTTTTCTGACCCGATTTATGCATGTCCGTCCATCCGTCCGTTGGCCGTCTGTTTATGTTAAATTGTAAACAAAGTTCAAGTCGCATTTATGATCCCAATTGAATGAAACCGCTTATTTTTTTAGCCCAAGGACGAACTTTATTGAAATTGGGGAAACCGGTTCAGATTTAGATATAGCTCTCATATATATTTTAGTCCGATTTAAGGTAAATGGTGCAAGAAAGTCCCTACATATCCTTCGATTTGCACGAAATTTGGCATAACATTCCGAATTGGGTCTAGAACAATAAAAATTGCTATAGGTCACTTATTCAGCCCTAGAACGAACCCTATTGAAATTGGGAAAAATCGATTCAGATTTAGATATATATTAAGTGCAGAATGATGTGTGCTAACTTTCGTGAAAATCGATTCAGATTTAGATATAGCTCCCATATATATTTTCGTCCGATATAAGGTAAATGCTGCACCAAAGGCTCTATATATCTCTCGATTTGCGCGGATTGTTGTATAGCGTACTAGACTAAGTCTAGAATGATATGTATACCTCCTGTATATATTTTCGTCCGATTTTAAGTTAAAGTTGCACTAAATATCCTTAGCCAGGCCGATTGACACAACGTACTGAAGTTAATATAAATGAATCTCTGGCAAGTCCCTTGAAATCGGTATAAAATAGCTTCCATATATAATTTCGAATTATTCATGTAAATTGTACACCAAATAATCAATGGGTGTCTGATTGAGATTAAATTTTAAACAGTGCGGCATACCGAGTAGAGTGTGTCCAGTTTGCTTTAAATCAATTTACAAAATTTAGCATAGGTTGCAGAATAACATGTGTAGGGATTGGTGTCAGACGGTTTAAATATAGATAAAAATCACATATTTAAGTTCGTTCAATTTCATGTCAAAGTTCCTTCAAAATGGCGACGTATTTTATGATACATATGTAGAATATACCCAAAGTTGTGAAGGGTATCATACAGTCGGCCCCGTTCGACTTTACTACTTTTCTTACTGTTTTTTAATATTTGTATATTTTTTTCCTGTAGTGGTCCTCTACAGATCATTATAGTATCACCCTTCCAACCTAAGATGCCTTTAATCTGCCTTTATAGTATGTTTCCTCCACATCCATTTCCTTATGATCTTCAATTTCCGTTCAACTAGATAATTGCAAAAATAAATCTCCATAAAAATTCTACACATAGAAATCTAGTCTTAACTATAACTCGCAAATAAATTTTCTCTCAGTGCATAAATAACCGCATGAAAATCTTTCTAATATTCCTTTTTCATATGGGTACTTTATTTAAAAGTGACACTCTGACCCTCTGCCATGAATTCATGAGTATTAAAGACCCTAAATCCATGCGACAATAATAACAAAACCACACACACACACACTCATACACACGTCCGCACACTTCAGACGAGCAGCAGCAACAACAGCAACAGCAGTGACATGCATGACTTTACACAGTTAAGGTCATTCGACAAAATAGTCTGAAAACAACCAGCCAACCAGCCAATACCACAAAACTAACCAAGAATAACACACAACATCAGCAGTAATCCTAATAAATTTTTATTTCTGCCAAAAAAAGTAACTTTTTACCACCCCTCCGGTCTCATGTTGTACCTTTTGCCAATTTCCCCAACTTATGAAGAAAAAAACAAACAAACACACACACACACACTCATACTCACACATGCATACATACCTAATAAGCCATTATATTGCTAAATAATACGATGCGTATACCAAGCCAGCAACTAGAAATGTGTAGGCAATGGGAATTGGGGGGTGGAGGTTGGGAGAGGTGTCTCATAGTTTTCGACTACTAGTTAAAATTCCAAACTTATGTTCATTTAGTTTTGTTTTGTATGTCTTTTATTTTCTTCTTCTTCGTTGGTTTTTCTTTACTTGTGGGCTTCGTTTAAATGTAAAAAGTTATCTTAAGTAAAGATCTTGGGGATTTTAGGCATGTTCTCGAAGATTATTGATAGTAGTTAATAATTAGATGTAACAGAAATTGTGGTTAGAATTTAGTTAAGATAATAAAAATAGTAGTTTTTTGCAAATCTAAAAGAAAGAAACAAGGTTACAGATGGAGGCGGGGTGGCGTATGTGCAACATTATTATTCAGCTGGGAGATGAAACATGTAAAGTATACGCTATGAGGTACCCATTGTTAAGAAAATGGTGTTATTTGTAGAAATTGAAACCATTTATTAGTTTGGCTCAAAAGTATATTTGCTGTGCAACTAACATAACACACTCTTTTCTCAGTCTCCAGTAAAATTGGCATACTGGGTTGCTTATCAAACGGTATTGAAAATGGCTCTAAATATGTCAAAGGGTATTCTCAGATATATTTAGATATGTGTAAGATCCTGTACCACACTGTGGTACAGGATCTTATGTCTTTGTACATATGTTTGTAACATAGCCCAAGGACGAACCCTATTGAAATTGGGAAAAATCGTTTCAGATTTAGATATAGCTCCCATATATATTTTTGTCCGATTTAAGGTAAAAGGTGCATCAAAGTCCCTAAATATTTTTTGATTTGCACGAAATTTGGCACAACACACTGAATTAAGCCTACAATGATGTGTGCTAAGTTTCGTGAAAATCGGTTCAGATTTAGATATAGCTCCCATATATATATGTTCGTCCGATTTAATGTAAATGGTGTACCAAAGTCCCTACATATATTTCGATTTACACGAAATTTGGCATAACGTACTGAATTGAGCCTAGTGTGACGTCTGCCAAGTTTCGTCAAAATCGGTCCCGATTTAGATATAGCTCCCATATATATATGTTCGTCCGATTTAAGGTAATTGATTCACCAAAGTCTCTATATACCTTTCGATTTGCACGTAAATTTGCAAAACGTACTGAACTGAGCCTAGAATGATGTCTGCCAAGTTTCGTGAAAATCGGTTTAGATTTAGATATAGCTCCCATATATATGTTCGTCCGATTTAATGTAAATGGTGTACCACAGTTCCTAAATATCTTTCGATGTCCACGAAATTTGGTATAACGTAGTGTGAGCCTAGTGTGACGTCTGCCAAGTTTGGTCAAAATCGGCCCCGATTTAGATATGGCTCCCATATATTGTTTTGTCCGATTTAAGTTAAATGGTGCACCAAAGATCCTATATATCTTTCGATTTGCACGGAATTTAGCATAACGTACTGAATTGAACATATAGTTATGTCTACCAAGTTTAATCAAAATCGGTACCGATTTAGATATAGCTCCCATATATAGTTTCGTCCGATTTAATGTAAATGACTCAACAAAGTCCCTAAATATCTTTCGATTTGCACGAAATTTGGCACAACTCACTGAATTAAGAATAGAATTATGTGTGCTAAGTTTCGTCAAAATCGGTCCCGATTTAGATATAGCTCCTATATATAGTTTCGTCCGATTTAAGGTAAATAGTGCAGCAAACTCCCTAAATATCTTTCGATTTGCTCGAAATTTAACACAACGTATTGAATTGAGCCTCGAATGATGTCTGCCAAGTTTCGAGAAAATCGGTCCAGATTTAGATATAGCTCCCATATATAGTTTTGTCCGATTTTAAGTAAATGGTGCACCCAAGTCCCTATATATTTTTCGATTTGCACTAAATTTGGCATAACATACTGAATTGAGCCTAGTGTGACGTCTGCCAAGTTTCGTCGAAATCGGTCCCGATTTAGATAAAGCTCCTATATATAGTTTCGTCGGATTTTAAGTAAATGGTGCACCAAATACCCTAAATATCTTTCGATTTGCACGAAATTTTGCATAACGTACAGATTTGAGCTTTGAATGATGTCTGCCAAGTTTCGTGAAAATTGGTCCAGATTTAGATATAGCTCCCATAAATATGTTCGTCCGATTTAATGTAAATGGTGTACAAAAGTTCCTAAATATCTTTCGATTTGCACGAAATTTGACATAACATACAGATTTGAGCCTCGAATGATATCTGCCAAGTTTCGAGATATCTGCCAAGTTTCGAGAAAAATGCCAAGTTTCGAGAAAATCGGTTCAGATTTCGATATAGCTCCCATATATAGTTTCGTCCGATTTTAAGTAAATGGTACACCAATGTCCCTAAATATCTTTCGATTTGCACGAAATTTAGCATAGCGTACTGAATTAATTCTAAAATGATGAGTGGTGAGTTTGGGAAAAATCAGTTCAGTTTTAGATATAGCTCCCATATATATATATTCGTCCGATTTACGGTAAATAGTGGACCAAAGTCCCTAAATATCTTTCGATTGAGCCTAGAATGATGAGTGGTCTTTAATCCAAGCTTATAGATGTGATTGTTCTTGAAAAAATTACACACAAAAAGTCCTGACTCAGTCACACACCGATTTTTATTTTTTTTTTTCTTTTAAAAAAATCATAAAGTTGTTAAGTTCCTTATGAAAAAATCCTTGAGAAAAACTCCTTTAAAAATTTATTATTATTTTTGGGAATGTCCTTGGAAACAAATCCTTTAAAAGTTCACGGTTATTTTTTGGGAATGTCCTTGAGAAAAAATACTTTAAAAATTTAACATTTTTTTTATAAATGTCCTTCAGAAAGGTCTTATGTTAAGGGGTATCCTTGAGAAAAATTCCTTTAAAAATCCATTTGAATTTTAAGAAAGACCTTGAGAACAACTTCTTTGAATATCTACGCTAATTTTTAGGAAAGTCCTGTAGAGTTTGTTTCTATTTTGTATTTATGTAGTTTTTCATTTGAAAATTTCCATTCACTTTTATTTTTTTACGGTGTCCTTGAGAAATGTTGTATAAAATTCACGCTTATTTCTAAGTGTGTCCTGTCAACTTTTAGGTGTGAGAGTTCTTGATATAACTCTGCTAGATGAGTGTGTATCCCTAATAAAAAATTTCTTAAAAATCGACGCTTTTTAGAAGGGTCCTTGGTAAAAATTCAATTTTTTTTCAGGATCGTCCTGGAAAAATATTTTGGAAATATTCTGTAAAAATTGACGCAAATTTTAGAATAGTTTTAAGGATTTTTTTTTTCAAAATGCATGTGGTCCTTAAGAAATATTTTCTTTACAAGACTACGCTTACAGTTGGGGTGTGTCCTTAAGAAAAGCTCCATTAAAATTTCACGTTTATAATTAAGAGTAACCCCAAAGAAAATTTTCTTTTCAAAATTCATGCATATTTTCATTCTCTTTATTTCATATTTCATGTCTTTAAAATCCACACCTAAATATCATATCTTATTTAATAGTACTTCCGAAGTTGTCGTGAAACGTTTACATATTTTGTAGCCCTGCATAAACTTGTATATCCCTACTAATCCTTCAGTAGAAATTCCTTTACAAATCCACGCTTATATCCTTAATAGTACTTCAGATTTTTTTACCTAGCCACTCTTAAATCCTTACCAGTCCTTTAGTAAAAATTTATTTGCAAATCCATCCCTCGTCCTTTTTGTATGTGTTAACCCACACACATACACCTCAATAGTTATTGTCTATAAACTATCGCTTATTATCGTTTATTCGAAATTATTAAATAGTTAACTGACTTCCGACACAATTTGTTTTGTTTTCAAATATTTATTTAATATTATTGAACATCTGCCTGCCACAAACAACAATTGAATTAAAATTAAATATTCGTGGATAATGATAACAACAATAATAACAATAATAAAGTTACAGTTTATTTATTATTTCTGCTGCGAACTGTAAATAAACACAGCAGGTTATTATTAAATAAACTACTAATGGGGCATTAACATTGGCATTAGCCATAGTTAAATATTAATTATAGAGAATTATGGATGATTACCAAAAAACCAACAACAACAACAGCGACAACCATAGCAACAGCAACACATGCATACGTAAATCATAGCTTATTACTAAAAGACTGATTCTCGGAAAAATGCATTTCAATATTTTGTGGAGCGGGGATATGAAATTTCAATAGTTAAAGTCTGAAATTTATTGTGTTAATTTTTAAGAATGAAATTATCAATGGGAAAACCAGTAATAGCTTTACAAATTACTTCGTATTTTTTTTAAATTTAATAAGCGCAAAAATTTACTCAATTACGGGGCCTTGGCCGACTATATGATACCATTCACCACTTTGGGTAAATTCTACATGTGTCTCTTAACCAGTGTTGCCAAAACTTTCATGATAAAAAATGCTAGATTTGGTTTAAAAAAGTGCTAGAAAGTGCTAAAAAAATTTAAAAAGTGCCAAATAAAAGTGCTAAAAATTTTATATGAGAAATTAACAGAATTTGATGTAATTTGATATTTTGTATTCTCCTTATGTTCAAATTTCCCTACCATAAATCATAAATGTAGGTATATGCTTTGGGGTAGGCCCTAGAGAACGAAATTTTTGTGACGTTGGACATGTTTTCCATCAAATTGACTATAAAACTTTTGATTTTAATGGTGTGTCAAATTCTCCCACTAAAACGTTTTAATACCGGAATGGCATATATACAAAAACTGTCAAGGTGAAGGCTTGCAAATAGTCCTTATATTAAAGTAATACTCCTTCTTTATTTTGAAAGTTTTAGACGCATTCTCTGTGTTCTCTTAGGGTAGGATATATTTATGAGGGATATTTTCTAAATAAGTCTATGTTTGGACATATCCCCCTTATAAAGGTCCCATCCTATTTGCGTCCTTTTAAGGTTTAGAACCTTTTCCTGCCGAAGTGTAGGTCCGTCTTTTGACATAACCCCATTATAAAGTGGGACGCGACCCATTTTCGGTACTCTGAAGTGGCTATAATTTGGCATTCCGGATTCAGGTGAATAAAAAACTCCTTTCTAGAAAGTTTCCGATTTGGGTCATCTCAAATTGGTTTTTCATTTTACCAAATAAAAAACCTTTAGTAACCATATGAAGTGGAGGGTATAAAACGTTCTGACCGGGCGAACTTTAACACTTTTTTACAGATGTACTGGTACTTTTTATACCCTCCCCACACTGAGGTACAGGGTATTACGTCTTTGTGCATATGTTTGTAGGAAGCAAAATGAACGAGATAGGCACATGGTTCCTTTTAAGAATATGCATAGAATCACTTTCTGAATCGATGTATGCATGTCCCTCTGTCCGTCCGTTTGTCTGTCCATCTGTTGATGTAAAATTGTAAACAAAGTACAGGTCGCATTTATGATCAGAATTGGATGAAATTTTCCACAGCTCACACAGCTTATGCACTAAAGACGCAAAGTTTGTCATATTGGGACACAATTTTGTACAATGTACTGAAGTTAATATAAATTTCGTTGAAGTCAGTTGAGATTTAGATATAGCTCCCATATATATTTTCCTTGGAATTTAGGTATATTATGCACCGAGTTTTGTTGAAATTGGTGCATATGCAGACACAGCTTTCATATATATTTCAAACGGGTGTCTGATTGAAATTAAATTTTGAATAGTTCGGCCTATTCGGTATGCAGAACTATTCAAAATGTGTCAAGTTTGCTCTAAATCAATTTACATAAATTTGTCCCATTGTATGCAAACGACTCTAAACAAATGAAATGAAATTTAGCATAGGTTCCAGAAAGACATAAATATCACATATTCGAGTTCGGTCAATTTCATTTCAACGTTCTTTCGAAAAGGCGACGTCTGTTAAGGGAACCCCACCATTCTGAATTTTTTTTTAAGATTTTAAATGGGCTGGTAAATTAATACCAATGCTTGTTAAGGTTTGTAACTTTGCACATATATATTTGAAGATTTAAAAAGGAAGAAAAATAATTTACAAAAATTTGTTGTTGTTGTTTTTTGTGATCAAAGAAAAGTCCTTATTCTTGGGCATGATATCTCCGGGCATGATATCTCCTAACTGGAACATCGGAATCCGAAAATTCCAACGGTGTTAGAAAGAGTGCATGTCTGGCTCTCGTATGTACTAGGATTAGGATTGACTTCGTACAACAATTAACAAAATGGCGGAACTTTGATTTTTTTTTTTGTAAAATCGCCTATTTTTGACCACAAACTAAGTTAAAAAATAAGGAAGATCTTCACCGATTGGCTTTATGCTAGTTTATATGAGAGCTATACACTCCCAGAGAAACGTGTCAAGATTTGGAACCGATTGTATTATTAGTTTTTGAGATATTGTGACCGCCATTCGTAAACGAGAAAATGCGTTTAAAGTTGGAGAATCACTCTTGCCGTCACTTGATGCTGACACAATAAATCGGCTATATCTTCAAGAGTTCTTGAGATTTTCCCTTGAAATTTTGTTGGGACATTCTAGAATTAGAGTAGGTTCGAATTAAATCAAAAAATTTTGACGCCGAGAATGGGGGGGTCCCCTTAAAAGACATATGTAGAATATACCCAAAGTGGTATAATATAGTCGGCCCAGTCAGACTTTACTACTTTCCTTATTGGTTTAACATTGGAAAATCAAACTTATAGCGTGAAACATAGGGACATTTTAAGGCGTCAATGTGAAATCGGAATAATACCCAAATTCGTAACTAACTTCCGAAAAAAAATAAAAATGCTAAAAAAAGTGCTAGGTGCAAGATCAACTTTTTTGGTGCTAAACGAGTCTGAAAAGTGCTAAATCTAGCACTAAAAGTGCTAAATTGGCAACACAGCTCTTAACAGACATTGCTTCTTGGAAAGAACATTGACATGAAATTAAATGAACTTGAATATGCGATTTTTATGCCTTTGGGCAAGTTGTTTATTCGGTAGACCGGTCTCTTCAAAATTTAATTTCAATCCGACACCCGTTCGAAATATAGATGAGCTGTGAATGCATATGCACAAATTTTAACAAAATTCAATAACGTCATTTTAGCCTCAATTCGATATTCTGTGTGTGTCAATCGTACAAACTTCGGGTCTTTAGTTCCCAATTTAAATCGGACTAAAATATATATGATGATGAAAATATATGTGGGAACTATATCGAAATGTGAATCGATTTTCATGAAACTTAGCACACATCATTCTGCTTTTAATTTAAAACGCTTTGCCAAATTTCGTGCAAATCGAAAGATATATAGGGACATTGATGAACCATTTATATAAAATTGGACGAAATTATATGTGGGAGCTATATCTGAATCCGAACCGATTTTTACGAAACTTAGCACACATCATTCTAGACTCAATTCAGTACGCTATGCTAAATTTGATACAAATCGAAGGATATATAGGGACTTTAGTGCATCATTTAACTAAAATCGGACGAAAATATATATGGGAGCTATATCAGAATCTGAACCGATTTTTACGAAACATAGCACAAGTTTTTGTGGTCTTAATTCAGAACGCTGTGCTTAATTTTGTGCAAATCGAAAGATATATAGGGACTGTGTTACACCATTTACATTAAATCGGACAAAAATATATGTGGGAGCTATATCTAAATCTGAACCGATTTTCACGAAACTTAACACACTTCATTCTAGTCTTAATGCAGTCCGCTGTGCCAAATTTTGTGCAAATCGAAAGATATATAGGGGCCTTAGGGGCCACCATTTACCTAAAATCGGACGAAAATATATATGGGAGCTATATCTGAATCTGAACCGATTTCTACGGAACTTAGCACAAGGCTTTGTGGTATTAATTCAGAACGCTGTGCTAAATTTTGTGCAAATTAAAAGATATATAGGGACTGTGTTACACTGGAAGACAATATATGTGGGAGCGATTTTCAGCAAACTTAACATACATCATTCTAGACTTTTCACGAAACTTTGCACACGTCATTGTGGTCTTAATTCAAAACGCTGTGCCAAATCATGCAAATCGAAAGATATATAGGGGCTTTGGTGCACCATTTACCTAAAATCAGACGTAAATATATATGGGAGCTATATCTAAATAAAAAGCGATTTTTACGAAACTTAGCAAACGTCATTTTTGGGTTTATTTAGTACGCTGTACAAAATCGAAACATATATACAACTTTTTTGTACCATTTACATTAAATCGGACGGAAATATATATGGGACTATATCCAAATCTGAACCGATTTTCTTCAATTTAAATATGGTTCGTCCTTGCGCCAAACAAATGGTCTGTGCCAAATTTCATCTAATTCCTATAATAAATGCGACCTGTACTTTGTTTACAATTTAACATGGACAGACGGACAGAGGGACAGACGGACATGCATAAATTGACTCAGAAAGTGATTCTATGCATATTCTCAAAAGGAACCATGGGTCTATCTCGTTTCCATATGCACTAAGACATAATAGTCTGTACCACAATGTGGTGAAGGGTATAAAAAAATTAGCATACCTAGAAACGTGGATTTCCAAGACCCAAAGAATATTTTTCGGCTTTATTTCAATTTTAAGGACACTTACAATTCCCCAACTCCATAAAGAAAAGAAATACCTCCCACCCGTCATGCCAAGACTTTATTTCGGACTTGTTACATATTTCCCATTCCCCAAACTCCACACATTGCACAGTATTCCCCCGCCTTGGCATGCCAAACTTCATTTCTATTGCTTCACACATTTGGCTGGCAACTGAATTTTATTGTTTCTGACATTATCATCCAATCATGTCACATTCATCATTTTACACTAAATGCCCTCGAACAAAGAGAATATTTGTCACAAAATATACATTTCTATCAACATTCTAAACACACATAAACATACACATACACCCATACATTAGGTGCCATTGTGCCATAGAATATATCACATTATGTTCGCTAATGACATACAATAATAGTAGTGGCTTAAAACAGAAATGTCATTTTGTGCGGCACATTTCAAAATTGTAATAATATGGAAATGAAGCCGCACACACACACACAGACCACAACACAATTGTCAAAATCATCATCCATCAATCACATCAATGCGAAACATTTATTCATTCACATACACACACACAGTCAGTCAGTCAGTCGTTCATTCACAATGCTACTATCCAAAATAATATGATATGTTATTCTCAAAAAAAAAGAGCGAATACAAAATGATATAAAAATAAGAGCAATATATTGATGTGGTGGGAGGCATACAAACATATATATATATATATACTTACATACATATATTGGTGTGTTTAAAGATATGAGACATTTTAAAAGAGATTTTTGAGTTAATATTTTATATTCCGGATTTTTTAAAGAATTTTTTTTTTCAAAGGCCAAATAAGCGTAAATTTTTTAAAGAACATGTTCTCAAGGATTCAAA
The DNA here is from genome assembly GCF_032173495.1 of Musca vetustissima. NCBI lineage: Eukaryota > Metazoa > Arthropoda > Insecta > Diptera > Muscidae > Musca > Musca vetustissima. The sequence goes on from NW_026883886.1 coordinate 29,856, forward strand.
CATGCGTGTATTTTTTAAGAATTAAAAAATGTTGATTTTTTAAAAAATTATTTTTAAGGATTAAAAAGCGTGAATTTTCTTAAAGTATATTTTTTGAAGGATCAAAAAATCTGGGATTTCTTAAAGAATATTTTCTGAAGGACCAAAAAATACGACATTTGTTAAAGGATATTTTCTCAAGGACCCAAGAATGGACTTAAATTTATAATTTTGGGCTCTCAGTGAATAACAAATATCCCTATCAAAAATTATTGGAAATTGGAGAAAATCGGTAAAGATTTAGATATAGCTCCCATATATAGATTCGTCCGATTTTATGTAAATAGTGTACCAAGGTCCCTTGTACTTAATTGAGTCTAGAATGATGTGTGCCAAGTTTCGAGAAAATCGAATCAGATTTAGATATAGCTCCCATATATATTTTGGACCGATTTAAGGTAAATGGTGTACCAAAGTCCCTATATATCTTTCGATATGCACGAAATTTGGCATAGTGTACTGAATTTAGTCTAGAACGATATGTGTTAAATTTCGTGAAAATCGGTTCAGATTTAGATATAGCTCCTATATATATTTTCTTCCGATTTAAGGTAAATAGTGCACCAAAGTCCCTCTATATCCTTCGATTTGCACTATATTTGGTACGGAGTACTACATTGAGTTGAGAATGATGTGTGATAAGTTTTGTGAAAATCGGTTCAGATTTAGATATAGCTCCCATATATATTTTCGTCCGGTTTTAGTTAAATAGTGCTCCAACGTCCTTAAATATCATTCGATTTGCCCGAAATTTGGCTTAGCGTAATGAATTGAGCCTGGAGTGATGTGTGACAAGTTTCGAGAAAATCGGTTCAGATTTACATATAGCTCTCATATATATTTTCGTCCGATTTAAGGTATATGGTGCACCAAAGTCCTATATATATATATATTGAGTCGAGAATGATGTGTGCTAATTTTCGTGAAAATCGGTTCAGATTTCGATATAGCTCCTGTATATATTTTCGTCCGATTTAATGTAAATGGGGCACTAAAGTCCCTGTATATCTTTCGATTTGCACGAAATTTAGCACGGCGAGAATGATGTGTGATAAGTTTTGTGAAAATCGGTTCAGATTTAGATATAGCTCCCATATATATTTTCGTCTGGTTTTAGTTAAATAGTGCACCAAAGTCCTTAGATATCATTCGATTTGCCCGAAATTTGGCTTAGCGTACTGAATTGAGAGTGATGTGTGCCAAGTTTCGAGAAAATCGGTTCAGATTTACATATAGCTCTCATATATATTTTCGTGCGATTTAAGGTAAATGGTGCACGGATGTCCCTATATATCCTTCGATTTGCACGAAATTCGGCATAGCGGAGTGAATAAGGTCTAGAACGATATGTGTTAAATTCCGTGAAAATCGGTTCAGATTTCGATATAGCTCCTGTATATATTTTCGTCCGATTTTATGTAAATGGTGCACTAAAGTCCCTATATATCTTTCGATTTGCACGAAATTTGGCACGGCGTACTACATTGAGTCGAGAATGATGTGTGCTAAGTTTCGTGAAAATCTGTTAAGATTTCGATATAGCTCCCATATATATTTTTGTCCGATTGAATGTAAATGGTACACCAAAGTGCCAATAAAACTTTCGATTTATACGAAATTTGGCATAGCGTACTGAAATGAGGCTAGAATGAGGTGTGACAAGTTTCGTGAAAATCGGTTTAGATTTAAATATAGCTCTCATATATATTTTCGTCCGATTTAAGGTAAATGGTGCACGGAAGTCCCTATATATCCTTCGATTTGCACGAAATTCGGCATAGCGGAGTGAATAAGGTCTAGAGTGATGTGTGTTAAATTCCGTGAAAATCGGTTCAGATTTCCATATAGCTCCTGTACATATTTTCGTCCGATTTTATGTAAATGGTGCACTAAAGTCCCTATATATCATTCGATTTGCACGAAATTTAGCACGGCGTACTATATTGAGTCGAGAATGATGTATGCTAAGTTTCGTGAAAATCGGTACAGATTTAAATATAGCTCTCATATATATATATATATATATATTTAGTCTGACTTAGTAGAAATGTTTTTTGTATTTCTTTCGTTCAATTTTATGTCAATTTCATTCTTTGGAAAAAACGACGTCTGTTAGGAGAATATGTAGAATATACCCAAAATGGTGAATGGTATCATATACCTGGCCCAGCCAGATTTTACTACTTTCCTTGCTGGTTTATAAAACATTTTTGTTAAGAAGCCTTCGCATAATTTTCTTGTAGTCTTTGCAAATATTTTTTTTAAATCATGCCCAATGCAATCGTCTCTTAAACAAATTACGACTATTTGTCTATTAGACTTTTAAAAAATATTTTTAAAAAAATTGATATTGAGTAATTCCCAAGTCTTAAGAAATAGATCGGCTCCTTTTTAAAAAATATTTCCTTCTGTGGTTGTTCCACTCTTCTATTTTTCACTACAGGGATAACCGTTAAATTTCCCATACGCATAACAGCTTGCTATTATATAGGGAAAAGTAAGGGTGGGTAGGTGTGTGTGTGGGTGGCACATCCAGACATGTGTACAAACAAAAACTCAAAACAAAATCATAATATTTTACGCTATTCAAAACATATGTTTTTGTCTCAACTTTATGTCATTTCATATCATGCGATGGCTTGCATTTGCCAGTCTTCTTCTATTCCTCATTCATCCATTCATTTTGTATTTTTGTGGTTTTCAACCACACCATCATCGCGACTGTTTTCAAAAAACCTACCATGTATAGACTCCGATTTGTTGGAATTAGAAAAATGAGTATTGGGCATGGCGGGATAGTCATATGGTGTGGAGTGGAGTGGTGTGGGACTAAATGTTTTCGTTATCGCTATTGTCGATGTGTTCATAACAACAACAACAACGGAAACAAATAAGAAAGAAATATTATTTTGTTTTTTTTCCACGAATGTCTTGAAAACAAAAACACGCACACACACACAAACGCACAAAAAATAAACATCATAACAAACCAGGTTTGACAATGTCGAAAGCTATCATTATAAGAATTGTAATAAAAAGAAATAGACATAAAACAGACCTCAGAAAAGGAGAGCTCCCACCCAATCGTTCTAAACGTTCTACCCTCTCGAAACTCCATAGTACACACATAGTCATAAGTCGAAGACTGAACATGATAAATTGAATGGAAATTGAAAACATGCCCAATGGAATCCTATTAGAAGTTATATTTTACAACATATTACACACTAAATAAGTCATTTACATTTGCATAAACGAGCATTATATATTACGCCGTCATAATGGCCGCTGTCATTAAGTGGCAAGTGGCGCCCAAACCCACACTTTTCTTGTTTATTTGGTGGGATGTCACATGTGTGAGTGTGTGTGTGTGTGATATATGACTCCATGTGAGTGCGTGTAGCAAATAGAAAACAACACCTAAAGTGACGAGCACAGTAATCAGGGCAACATCAAATGGAGTACCCCATGCAGCAGCACAAGTGCAAAATTAATGTCACAAAATTAGTTGAAAAAAGAATCACTGCATATAATAAATTATACCATACTCTCTGGAACTCATGTCATTCGATACACTCTGCACGCACTCCCAACCTCTCTATTTTTCTCTCGGGGGAAATCTATAGTCGTATATCATTAGTATCATAGCTACGAATCATCATCATTTTCTTCCCATCACTTGTACTTCATTTAGAGACTGCGAAGCTTCTTTAAAGCCCATTTAAATAGATTACTGTGAATCCTGCTTGCGACACTTATATGGAAGGATAACATTATCCTAGATGCTGATGATGGAAATCATCTTCTGAGAATTTCAGAATGTTGTAATTAGATGCAAAGCAAAGTGATGTGTGAGTGTGTGTATGGCAATACGTAAATATTTGTGGCATAGACAGATGCTTTGTTTTTTGTCTGACAGTTCTGTTAGGCTTTATTCTTTTTTTTCGGTGTTTGTGTTTTACGATCTGCCATAAAAAAAGGGTTGTCTGCATTTTTTATACAGCACATGCTGTTAATTAACTGCAAAAATATATTTAAGGGATTTGTTTGAGGGATTCACAGAATTTGGGATTACAGCCCGTTTTTACAGCCCATTTTAAAATAAATTAAAATAAAAAAAACCGTAAGGAAAGTCGAACTGGGCCGACTATATGATACCCTTCACCACTTTGTGTATATTCTACATATGTATCTTAACAGACATTGCCTTTTCGAAGGAATACTAATTTCAGTACGTTGTGCCAATCGGCCTAGCTAAGGGTCTTTAGTGCACAATTTACATTAATAGGACGAAAATATATATGGGAGATATAACTAAATCTGAACCGATTTCAGGAAACTTAGCACACATCATTCGCGACCTAAATTAGTAATCTGTGTCATATATCGTGCAAATCGAAAGACATATAGAGACTTTGGTGCACCATCTACCTTACATCGGACGAAAATATATATGGGAGTTATATCTTAATCTGACCCTATTTTCATAAAACTTAGCACATATCATTCCCGACCTAATTCGGTATTCTATGCTAATTTCGTGCAAAATCGAAACTTATATAAGGACTTTGGTGCACCATTTACATAAAATCGGTTGAAAATATATATGGGAGCTATATCGAAATATGAACCGAGACTTAGCACACATCATTCTCGACATTATTCAATACCCTATGCCAAATATCGTGCAATTCCACAGACATATAGGGACTTTGGTGCACCATTTACATAAAATCGATTGAAAATATATATGGGAGCTATATCTAAATCTAAGCCGATTTTCACGAAACTTTGCACACATCAGTCTAGACTTAATTCAGTACGCTATGCTAAATTTCGTGCAAATCGAAAGTTATATATTGACTATGGTGTACCCTCTACCTAACATCGGACGAAAATATATATGGGAGCTATATTTTAATCTGACCCTATTTTCACAAAACTTAGCACATATCATTCTCCACCTAATTCGGTACACTATGCCAATTTTGTGCAAATCGAAAGATATATAGGTACTTTGGAGCATCATTTACATAAAATCGGTTGAAAATATATATGGGAGCTATATCTAAATCTGAACCGATTTTCACGAAATTTAACACACATCGTTCCAGACATACTTTAGTACGCTGAGCCAAAATTTCGTGCTAAATCGAAACTTATATAAGAACTTTGGTGCACCATTTACATAAAATCGGTTGAAAATATATATAGGAGCTATATCGAAAACTGAACCACACACACATCATTCTCGACCTTATTCAATATCCTATGCTAAAATTCATGCAAATCGGAAGTTATTTAAGCGACTTTGGTGCATCATTTACATAAAATCGAAAGAAACTATATATGGGAGCTGCAGGATTTCGGAAAACAAACTGATGTTATGATAGGACCTTGAATATACTGCACAAGACATGAGAAAAAAATATTACCTAATAGTGGAGCTAGCGTTTATGTGGCTATACCAGAGCGATCCTTGAGATCCCTAATAAAATATTCTTTAAGAATCCACAATTATTTGACTGCCTATCCTCCAGAAAATGTTCTTTAAAAATCCACGCCTATTTGGCTGTAGATCCCTGAGAAAATATTCTTTAAAAATCCACGCCTATTTGGCTGTAGATCCCTGAGAAAATATTCTTTAAAAATCCACGCCTATTTGGCTGTAGATCCCTGAGAAAATATTCTTTAAAAATCCACGCCTATTTGGCTGTAGATCCCTGAGAAAATATTCTTTAAAAATCCACGCCTATTTGGCTGTAGATCCCTGAGAAAATATTCTTTAAACATCCACGCCTATTTGGCTGTAGATCCCTGAGAAAATATTTTTTAAAAATCCTCGTTTTTTTATTTTTTTATTTTTAAAAATCTACGCCTATTTGACCGTAGATCCTTGAGAAAATATTCCTTGAAAATCCTCGATTTTTGGCTGGATATTCTTGAGAAAATATTCTTTAAAAATACACGCCTTAAATTGGTCCTTCGAAAATATGCTTTAAAAATCCACTCCTATTATCGTGGGAGGTCCCAGAAGGCGTGGAGTGAATGTACCCTTATAAGCAATAAGGCTGAGTCCCATATTTAAATAGTTGCGTCTGATACAAAACATCAGTACTTTCCAACAGATTATTTTCAGTTATTTAGCTTCTTGTACATGTCAGCAAAATAAATGAAAAATGACAAAAAATCGAAAACAAAAATTGAAATGCACAACAAATATTCAAAACATTATTTATGGCAATTCATTCATGTCTCAGTACATTCAGCCATTGGTTCTCGAACAAATGGATTATGTTTTTGTGTTACAGATTTTAAAGCTGTTGGAAATTGTTTTTGTCTCCAGTATTAGCTTTTTTCTACATTATTCGTTCTCAACATGTAACATGACAACTGGCTGGATTCAATTTGAAAACATCAACATCCATTCATTATGCTGTCCCAAAAAAAAGAAAATCAGGTGCAGAAAAAAATTATGGTCTTTGTGTACATTGCCGAGATTTGTATGTTAGTCATGAAAAGGTCAAATGTTGCAAAATACAAAAAAAGGTTAAATTACTATATAAATATTTGTTTTTATGTTCAATAATAATTTCATAACCTTTACACACAGACATCGAGCGAGAGAGAGGTATGCCATTACATCGTCTATAGTTGAGTAGTAGCAAACAAAAACTTAATTTAAAAATGGCATAATTAAAAAATGTTTTTATTTTTATTTTATTTTTTTGCTCTCACTCAGTAAATAATTAAAATGTTCGGGACATGACTGCGTATTAGTGTTGACAAAAAGTATACGCAACAATGGTATCAAATCAATATAGAACGTATAGTGTTATAGATTTCAGGTTTTTTAAGAATATTTTTACCAAAACAGTGAAACTACAAGGCGTGGATATTTTTATGAGTATTTTCAGAAGAAGTAAAACACTACAAGAACTATGAAAATAATAGGAATTGATTTTTATGGGCTTGATCATGTGGTGACGGATTTTAATTATGGCTATTAGTTTACGTGAGAATAGTAATTTCAATGAATTCTTATTGGATAAGTGAAGCATCATTTCATACTGTTATTCTCTCACTCAATAAATAATAAAAATGTTCGGGACATGACTGCGTATTAGTGTTGACAGTAGTTATACGCAATAATGGTATCAAAGCAATGTAGAACAATGATTTGTATAGGGGTTGATGTGTTTAAGAATATATTTACAAGAACTGGGAACTGGAAGGCGTGGATATTTTTAAGAGTATTTTCACAAGAAGTAGAACATTAAGAGGTGTATATTTTTTTACAAGAACTATGAAACTAATAGGAATGGATTTTTATAGGCTTCACAATGTAGTGATAGGTTCTAATTGCATAATACTACGTGAGAATATTAATTTCAAAGAATCCTTATTGGATAAGTATTTTTTTTAATTAAATAAATAATTGCCATGTTCGGAACATGACTGCGTATTGGTGGTGACAGTAGTTATACGCAACAATGGTATCAAATTAATATAGGACGAAAAGTATTATAGGCTTGGGGTTTTAGGGAATTTTTTAAAAAGAAACTGTGAAACTAGAAGGCGTGGTTATTTTTAGGAATATTTTCACAAGAAGTATAACTCTAAGAGATGCATATTTTTTACGAGATCTATGAGACTAATAGGAATGGTTTTACTTAAATATTATTACGTGATAATATTTATACCCTACACAACTATGTTGTCAAGGTATTATAGGTTTGTGCAGCCCCAAAAGTTTGTAATGCCGCGAAATATTAGTTCTAGACCCTCCTTTAAGTATACCGATCGTCATATCTCGACTAGCTGAGTCGATCTAGACATGTGTGTCCGTTCGTCCGTCCGTCTGTCCATTATAATTTGTAAACACGATAGAAGTCAAAGTAATGGACCAAATTTTGCATGTAGGATGGTTTCTGGCCAGTGAAGACCCCTATTGTTTTTGGTAAAGATCGGTTAATATTTAGGAGGTGAAATGGACCAAATACTACATTTTGTTCTGTTTTTCTGGTCGCTCCAGAGGTCGCATTTATGGCCCAAACATCGCGAATTTTTACAGGGAGAAGGGGATAGGGCCAAAGAATAAGAGTGCCTGTTTTGATAAAGATCGGCCAATATTTAGCGGGTCAAAAAATAATTACAAAATTTGTATTCTATACCGTATATATTTACTCCTGAAGGACATAGACCCAAAATGTTGATAGTATATCCAAGAGGAGTGGTTGACCTTTAAATCGATACCAATTATATTGTCGTATGTATCCGGATGTGGGAGTTACACATAAATATTTACAGGTGGTTACGTATTCATATATTATTTAGTAACCCATTACCGCACTAGAGGGCGGAGCGCTTTGAAATTTTCCATGAGGATCCAGGTATTGTCAAGGACAACGCCAATAATTTTCGTTTATGATCAGATAGTAGTTTTGGGATAAAGTGGACCGAAAACTTATTTTTTTGGTGTAGAGTCGATCTATAGGCAACAATTGATAGCCGAACTTCACAACACAAAGGGTGAAGGGAATCTAGACAAGTAATTAGAAAGGCTGTACTGAATATTAGTAATATTTGTTGACCTCTAGTCCGTCAAGAGGGTGCAAATATCGCGAAAAATGGCCCATCCTCAGAACATAAAACCACAGCAAGTTAGACTTTCGTGGAACTTGTGTAGGGTATCATATGGTCGGCCCCGTCCGACTATACTGCTCCGCTCACTGGTTATTTCAATGAATCCTTATTGGATAAGAGTCTTTTTTCCCCTCATGCAATAAATAATTAAACCAGTGAGGAAAATAGTAACCACTATGGGTATATTAAACAGATGCATCCTAACAGACGTCGGACCATTATCATGAAAATATATATGGAAGCTATATCTACATCTGAACCGATTTTCACGAAACTTAGAACACATCATTCTAGGCTTAATTTAGTACCCTGTGCCAAATTTCGTGCAAATTGAACGATATATAGGACTTTGGATCATTATTTACCTTAAATCGGACGAAAATATATATAGGAGCAATATCTAAATCTGAACCGATTTTCACGAAACTTGACACACATCATTCTACCCTTATTCTTTACGCTGCGCCAAATGTTCGTGCAAATCGGGAGATTTAGAGACTTTGGTGCACCATATGCCTTAAATCAGACGAAAATATATATGGGAGCTATATCTAAATCTGAACCGATTTTTCCCAATTTCAATAGGGTTCGTCCTTGGTCCAAATATATGAGCTATGTCAAATGTGAGCCAATTCGAATCCTGTGTCTATCTTGTTTTCTTTTCCCTGTCATAAACATATGCACAAAGATATGTACAGGATATTATGAATATTCAGGACGTGACTGCGTATTATTGTAGACAGTAGTTATACGCAAGAATCGTATAAAATCAGTATAGGTTTGTTTGTTTGCAATATTTTTTCAAAAGTTTCGTCGACAAACATCGTAGTTCTTTGATATTTATATACATTTTATTGCATCACATCACAAGGTCTGTTCCGCCCACAATAGTTTTGCAAACTAGTTTTTTTCTTTCCCCATTTTTTTTTTATTTATGCATTTATTTTAATTTATACCTTGTGTTTTATTTTTGTCCTGCCTTAGGCAAGGCTAAATTAATTATTTCAAATGCGTCGTTGTGTCTGTCTACAATAGGCGATGTTCGAATTTACATTTACTTTAAATACATTAGATATTTGGGACTAAAAAGAAAACATTATTTTTGCCATCTTTCTTGTAGTTACTTTTAAGTCTTTTTATAAGACAAATTGTTAACTTTGTGTTGCTGCAAGAAATTGCGGTATGTTTTTCAATTTTATGTAAATGTGTACATTTTGCTTAGTTCTTACAGGCAAAAGTGGAGATGTATAGTAAAGATGTATATTGGGCTGGAATATAGTAAAAGAAAAAAAACAACAACTTGGAGACATATACTTTACACTATCAATATGACAGAATTAATTTAATTCAAAGCTAGCTGAGTCCCACAACATCGTTCACTGAGGCGTATGTGTAATATAAGAAATTAATATTATTTGGTATACGCCCCATGTACCACTAACAAAATTCGTCTCTTGCCCAATTTATACCCTTCACCACACTGTGGTACAGGGTATTACGTCTTTATGCATATGTTTGTAACAGGCAAAAGGAAACGAGATAGACACATGGTTCCATGCATGTCCATCCGTCCATGTATTTTCGTGAAAAAAGAATAGGTCGCAATTATGATCCGAATTGGATGAAAGTTGGCATAGGTCACTTATAGGCCCAAGGACGAACCCTATTGAAATTGGGAATATCGGTTCAGATTTAGATATAGCTCCCATCTATATTTTCGTCCGATTTAATGTAAATGGTCCACCAATGTCTATATCTTTCGATTTGCACGAAATTTGGCACAGCGTAATGAATTAGGTCTAGAATGAGGTGTGTTAAGTTTCCTGAATATCGGTCCAGATTTAGATATAGCTTCTATATCTGACCAAATGAAAAATTTATTATCGGTTGCAGAATGACATGTTTATGGATCCAATTTCATTTTACTGGTCCTTTAATAATGCGACGTCTGTTAGGATTTATCTGTTGAATATACCCAAAGTGGTGAAGGGTATCATATAGTCGGCCCGGTCCGACTTTTCTACAAGATAATTTGTCTGTTAGTCCTTGAGAAAAAATTCTTTAAAAATCCAAGATAATTTATATGATAGTCCTTGAGAAAAAATTTTTTAAAAATCCACGTTTAATTGACTGTAGATCCTTGAGAAAATATTCTTTAAAAATCCACGCCATTTGGCTGTAGATCCTTGAGAAAATATTCTTTAAAAAATCCACGCCTATTTGGCTGTACATCCTTGAGAAAATGTTCTTTAAAAATCCACGCCTATTTGGCTGTAGATCCTTGAGAAAATATTCTTTAAAAAATCCACGCCTATTTGGCTGTAGATCCTTGAGAAAATATTCTTTAAAAAATCCACGCCTATTTGGCTGTAGATCCTTGAGAAAATATTCTTTAAAAAATCCACGCCTATTTGGCTGTAGATCCTTGAGAAAATATTCTTTAAAAACCCACGCCTATTTGGCTGTAGATCCTTGAGAAAATATTCTTTAAAAAATCCACTCGTATTTTGGGTATTTGAAAAAATATTCTTTAAGGAATCCACGCCTTTAAGAAATGCAGACATTATTTCTCCTCCCTATTTCACTCTACCCTATTCCACGTACATTTGCCGCCTTAGACAAAAAGTTGAAAGCTAATATACATATCATGTAATATGTATTTTTAAATGTATGGCAAATACAAATGGAAGTTTGTGTACTTTCAAAAAATCAGATATTGCCGAACATTTGTTATTCACAAAGAGCCTAATAAAAGACTTTCGCTACAGATTATTGTCTGACAGAAATAATTGACACAGAGTGTATTGCAGTGCTGATTTTTATTTTTTTTTTTTTAAATTAGAATTTGCATATTAGCATTTGCACATATATATATATATATACCTATTAAATATTCATTACTAATTTGCAAGTATACTTCAAATCAAAAAATATTATGACGAAATATAAAAACTAAAACCTAACCAGGGAAAAATATCCATTTCATTGAAATATAATTTTTAAATTTTGCGGTGTTAACCACAAATCGAATTAACTGTTTATGGTCTCCTTATTTAGGTCATCTATATAATAAATATATAATTGATTAGATTTTAATATATTAAATCAATTATAATTCAAAAAAACTATAAAAAAATATTTATCAATTATATTAATTGCCAAGTGGTAGACACAAAGAGAGAAAAATAACTCTTTGTGTTTGAGAAATGAAAATTTTATAAGTAAAAAATATATATATATATGTGTGTGATACTTGTTGACCCGATTTCAATTGATTTCGTTTGAATGGCTATAAATCACATTATATATGGACATTACATTTGATCCTCAAGTTCTCCGGAATTGTATTCCTGTTTCATAGTTACACTGAAGAGGATTGGAAGTAAATAAAACACATCCCTCTATAAAAACATAACCTTTTATTGCTTCGAAATTCCATCAATTTCGAAATGGAAGTCTAATAATAAATTGTGCCAAAACACATAACAGGACAAAAGAATTGTTTCCTTATTTTTTTAATCGGACATCAGCAGAGCAGAAGGAAGTAGTTGTTGTCTACGAAAATAGATTTCTTTTATTCTTTTAGGAAAACAATCACCTGGCAACTGAGAGTATATCAAGGATGAGATTTATGTTCCAAGTAAGTATAAGGTATAAGGTATAGAAAGACACAATAAAAATATTTTTGATTTTGTAATTTTTTACAAAATTAAGTTTGTTGAACAAAGTTTTTGTTTGCAACAAAGTAAAAATATGACAAATATTGCCCTTGGAAATATTGCAACAAAATTAAGGTAAATTTATCTCACGATGACATTGGGAATATTTTTGTAAACGTAGGCATTAGCGTGGATTTTTTAAATGATATTCAAACAGGTGTGGATTTTCTAAAGAATAGTTTCTCAATGATTCAAACAGGCGTGGATTTTTTAGAGAATATTTTCTCAAGGATTCAAACAGGTGTGGATTTCTAATAGAATTTTTTTCAAGGCTACAATACGGCGTGGATTTTTTAGAGAATATTTTTTCAAGGCTACAATAACCGACTAGCATCAATCCCTACACATGCCATTCTGCAACCTATGCTACATTTTTTTAACGCGAATAGGTCGAAATTATGTATGGAAGCTATGATATCTAAATCTGAACCGATTTCAGGGAAACTTCCCCGAGATAAATTTATACTTATTACAGTACGTTGGTCAATCGGCCTAGCTATGGGTCTTTAGTGTACCATTTACCTAAAATCAGAGGAAAATATATATAAATCTGAATCGATTCCAAAAACCTTGACACGTACATTGTACACAATTGTGTGGCAATCGGCCGAAATTTGGGGCTTTAGTGCACAATTTACATAAAATCGAAATAAAAAATAATTCAAGAAATTTAACCCAAATAATTCCAAACCTAGCTCAATACGCTGTGCCGAATTTCGTAAAAATCGAATAAATGGGAGCTATATCTAAATCTGAATCGATTTTTACGAAACTTGACACACGTCATTCTAGACCTAATTCCATACGCTGTGCGAAATTTCTTGCAAATCGAAAGATATATAAGGATTTTGGTGCACCATTTATCTTAAATCCAACGAGCTATATGGGAGCTATATCTAACTAAGAACCGATTTTTACAAAATGTGTCAAGACGTCATTCCAGACCTGAACCGATTTTCACGAAACTTAGCACACATCATTCTGGACTTAATTCAGTATGCTGTGCCAAATTTCGTGCATTTCAAAAGATATTTAGGGACTTTCATGCACGATTTACCTTAAATCGGACGGAAATATATATGGGAGCTATATCAAAATCGGAACCGATTTTCACGAAACTTAGCACACATCATTATAGGCTTAATCCAGTACGCTGTCCCAAATTTCGTGTAAATCAAAAGATATTTAGGGACTTTTGTGTACCATTTACCTTAAATCGGACAAAAATATATATGGGAGCTATATCTAAATGTGGACCAATTTTCACGAAACATAACACACATCATTATAGGCTTAATCCAGTACGCTGTACACAATTTCGCGAAAATTGAAAGATATTTACGGACTTTGGTGCACTATTTACCTTAAATCGGACGGAAATATATATGGGAGCTATATCTAAATCTGAACCGATTTTCACGCAACTTAGCACACATCATTCAGGACTTAATTCAGTAAGCTGTACCGTGCAAATCAAAAAATATATAGGGACTTTGGTGCACCACTTACCTTAAATCGGACGGAAATATATATGGGAGCTATATCAAAATCTGAACCGATTTTCACGAAACGTAGAGCTCATAATTCTGGGCTTAATTTAGTACTCTGTACCAAATTTCGTGCAAACCGATAGATATTTAGGGACTTTGGTGCACCATTTACCCAAAATCGGACGAAAATATATATGGGAGCTATATCTAAATCTAAACCGATTTTCACGAAACTTAGCACACATCATTCTGGACTTAATTCAGTACGCTGTACCAAATTTCGTGCAAATCGAAAGATATATAGTGACTTTGGTGCTCCATTTACCAAAAATCGGACAAAAATATATATGGGCTATATCTAAATCTGAACCGATTTTCGGGAAACTTAACATACATCATTTTAGACCTAATTCAATACGCTGTGTGAAATTTCGTGCACATCAAAAGATATTTGGGGACTTTGGTGCACCATTTACATTAAATCGGACAAACATATATATGGGAGTTATATATAAATCTGAACCGATTTTCGGGAAACTTTACATACATCATTTTAGACCTAATTCAATACGCTGTGCGAAATTTCGTGCACATTGAAAGATATTTAGGGACTTTTGTGCACCATATACCTAAAATCGGACGGAAATATATATGGGAGCTATAACAACATCTGAACCGATTTTCACGAAACTTAGCACACATCATTCTGGACTTAATTCAGTACGCTGTACCAAATTTCGTGCAAATCGGAGGATATATAGGGACTTTGGTGCACAATTTACCTTAAATCGGACGAAAATATATATGGGAGATATATCAAAATCTGAACCGATTTTCACGAAACTTAACGCTCATCATTCTGGGCTTAATTAAGTAAGCTGTACCAAATTTCGTGAAAATCGAATGATATTTAGGGTCTTTGGTGCACCATTTACATTAAATCGGACGGAAATATATATGGGAGCAATATCTAAATCTAAACCGATTTTCACGAAACTTAGCACACATAATTCTGGACTTAATTCAGTACGCTGTACCAAATTTCGTGCAAATCGAAATATATATAGAGACTTTGGTTCTCCATTTACCCAAAATCGGACAAAAATATATATATAGGCTATATCTAAATCTGAACCGATTTTCGGGAAACTTAACATACAACATTTTAGACCTAATTCAATACGCTGTGCCAAATTTCGTGCAATTCGAAAGATATTTAGGGACTTTGGTGCACCATTGACATTAAATCGGACGGAAATATATATGGGAGCTATATCTAAATCTGAACCGGTTTTCACGAAATTTAACACACATCATTCTAAACCTAATTCATTACGCTGTGCCAAATTTCGTGCAAATCGGAAGATATTTAGGGATTTTGATGCATAGGGTTCGTCCTTGGGTCAAATAAATTAGCTGTGCAAAATTTCATCCAATTCGAATCATAAATGCGACCTGTACATTGTTTACAATTTAACATGGACAGACAAACGGACGGATGGATGGACATGCACAAATCGACTTAGAAAGTGATTCTGTGCATATTCTCAAAAGGAACCATGTATCTATCTCGTTTCCTTTTGCCACAGTGTGGTGAAGGGTATAAAAATACTAAACCCACATAACCTCACTTTGAGAGACAAGTGATGTTACATCACACTAAAGTTAATAATTTTTGTGGAATTTATTTTCCATATTCCAGCACACAGAAACAAACGGAACAAAAAAGCTTTTAAGTCAAATTATACAAAACTGTACATTTTAGCATTTTAATCAGACACACACACGCACATACACAGAAATGCAATGTTAGCTACCTAGCTACCTACCTTGTTATAATTTATGATAATATGATTTTTATTTCCTGTTTATAAAAGAAATAATAAAAACAAAATGTTGATTGTTGTCATATTTTAACTAAAATGAGAGATTAACAACAACAACGTCAGCAGCAGTAGATTATAAATAAATATTATATTCATACTCTAAGTACAGCTCGAAATGCAAACATACCTCCGCATACATACATATATGTAGATGTGTATCTGTGTGTGTGTGTTCGCCATAAGGGAGCTGGGAAGAGATAAGTGCTTGAACATGGCGTTTATTTGTAGATTATAGACAGCAGATATACACACATATCCACGTGTAAGTGTGTGTGATATGGGTGTGTTTTGTATATGTGTTGGTATGTCTATAATTATTATAATTTATGATGATTTATTTAAGAATAAAGAAAAAAAGAGAAGCCGGAAGAGGAAGGGAAAAACAACACACCTCATGACAAACAAAGAAAAAACAACAACAACATCATAAAATGCACAAATAAAAAAAACAACCTACAAGCCAGTCAGCCACTCACCCATCCACATACCTTCCATCCAAGGCCAGGAAAACAACACAACAACTGTTAAAATAAACCAAGTAGCAACAACAGCCCCATCGACAACAACAATAATAAGGAGCAACTTCAACCAACCTCCCAAAGTATAAAGTAGACCTCCACTTAGCAGCACCTGGCTGGCTGGCTGGCTGCCGAACGAACACATCCACTACATCTGGTTTTGCTGATGTTACTGCGGTTCAACTCAACGCTAGCCCTAGGAGCGTATGGTAAACGAAGAAACAGATGAATCAGAAGCACAAAAAAACAGAAACAGAAGAGTAATGAAAAACAGCACACCGTTAATGTTGTCTGTCTTAGGGGCACACTCTAACAAACCAACAAAGAGGGGTCCACATAGGCAACCAGTCAACCATTCTAACTGCCGCCAGGCCTCGGGCGAAAAATTGGAAAGCAACGTATAAAACAAAATTCGTACTCCTATAGTGAGCAGGACGCATTTACACATAATTTTTGGGAGTTGCCAAATGTTGGGCCTCATTAAGAGACAGCCTTGAAAAAATATTCTTTACAAAGTCTACGCCTAATTGGATGCTTGAAACCCATTCTTTAAAAAAAATCCACGCCTTATTAGCTACTTGACAAATATTCTTTAAAAAAATACACACCCTATTGGCTTCTTGAAAAATATTATATGAAAAACCAGTAACGAAAGTAGAAAAGATGTACTGGGCCGACTATATAATACCCTTCACCACTTTGGGTATATTCAACATATGTATCCTAACTGACGTCGCATTTTCGAAGGAATATTAATTTCAGTACTTTGTGTCAATCAATTTACATTAAATAGGACAAAACTAAATATGAACCGATTTTCACGAAATTTAGCACACATTATTCTCGACCTAAAGATATATAGACATTGGTGCATAATTTACAAAGAATCGGACGAAACTATATATGCGAGCTATATCTAAATCTGAACCGATATTCTCGAAACTTAACACATGTCAAACATGACTCTGTTTAGGACACTATGCCAAACTTCGTAAAAATCGAAAAAAAATCGAAACTTCGTAAGTTTCGAAAAAATCGAGTCAGACTTAGATATAGCTCCTATATATATTTTCGTCCGATGTTAGCTAAATGAGGCACCAAAGTCCCATATGGTGCCCCATTTACCTAACATCGGACGAAAATATATATAGGAGCTATATCTTAATCTGACTCGATTTTTTTGAAACTTAGCACACATCATTCTCGACCTAATTCAGTACCCTATGCCAAATTTCGTGCAAATTAAAAGTTATATAGGGACTTCGCGGAACCATTTTCATAAAACCCGACAACATTATATACGGGAGCTATATCTAAATCTTCACAGATTTATATGAAACTTAACACACATCATTCAGGACGTAAATCAGTACCCTATGCCAAATTTCGTGAAGATCGAAAGATATATAGAGACATTGGTGTCCCATTTACCTTAAATCGGACGTAAATATATATAGGAGCTATATCTTAATCTGACCCGATTTTTTCGAAACTTGACACACATCATTCAAAACTCAATTCAGTACCCTTTGCAAAATTTCGTGCAAATCGTATAAATGGTGCACCACTTACATAAAATCGGACGAAAAAGTTCGTGCAATTCGAAGGATATATAGGGACGTTGGTGCACTATTTACATAACAACGGACGAAAGTATATATGGGAGCTATATCTAAATCTGAACCGATTGTCACGAAATTTAACACACATAGTTCTAGACTTAATTCAGTACGATATGCAAAATTTCGTGCAAACCGAAGGATATATAGCGACTTTGGTGCACTATTTACCATAAATCCAACGAAAATATATATGGGAGCTATATCTAAATCGGAACCGATTTTCACGAAATTTAACACAGTACGATATGCAAAATTTCGTGCAAATCGAAGGATATATAGCGACTTTGGTGCACTATTACCTTAAATCGGACGAAAATATATATGGGAGCTATATCTAAATTTGAACTAATTGTCACGAAATTTAACACACATCGTTCTAGACTTAATTCAGTATGCTATGCCAAATTTCGGTCAAATTGAAGGATAAATAGGGACTTTGGTGAAATATTTGCCTTAAATCGGACGAAAATATATATGGGAGCTATATCTAAATCTGAACCGATTTTCACGAAATTTAACACACATAGTTCTAGACCATATTCTGTATGCTTTTCCCAATTTCGTTGAAATCGAAGGATATATAGGTAATTTAGTGCACAATTTACCTTAAATCGGACTAAAATATGTATGGGAGCTATATCTATATCTGAACCGATTTTTCCCAATTTCAATAGGGTTTGTCTTGGGCCAAAAAGACTAGATGTGAAATAAATAAATGCGACCTGTACCTTGTTTACAATTTAACATGGACAGACGGACGGACGGACATGCATAAATCGACTTAAAAAATAATTCTATGCATATTCTCAAAAGGAACAATGCCTGTTACAAACATATGCACAAAGACATAATACCCTGTACCACAGTGTGGTGAAGGGTATAAAAATCCACACTTTATTGTAGCCTTGAAAAAAAAATATTCTTTAAAAAATCCACGCCTTATTGGAAAAAATATATAAAAGTCTTAATTTTGCGTTGGCCACCTACCACCTAAACCAATTCAAAATTCACGGGAAATAAATACCCCAAAAAGTTTTTTGTGGTCGGAAATGGCCAAAACAATGAACCTGCCACTGTCCCCCTCTCCATCTACAAAAGAACGAAATCCACATGGCTTTCTTCATAATCAGGTGGCTAGGGATGGGAGACGTGGTGTCTGGTAGCTTACATTTTTAGTGACTGCCACGCATGCATGCACCCAAAAACACTCGTTTGCAATTATATTCACTGCGCTGGATTGCTTTATTGTTTGCCGATGTATGCATGCATGAGTGTGTGCGCTTCACACACACACAACGCCTGGCATAGTTTGTTGTTTACATTTTTGTACTGTTTCATGTCCATGTCCTGTACCGTGTTCATATTTATGTATTACACATACTAATGCGTATATGTATGTGTATGGGACACTATGTGAGTGGGTTCTGGTGAGCCTGAGCTTAATTTAATGTTGAACTATTGTTTCCTGTTGGTTGGCCAGAGATAGTACTCTGGCAAAAAAAACACAACATAACTGTTGTTGTTGAAGGTTCGTTGCAGGGCCGAAAGGACCTCCCCCAACCCAAACTAGTGCCATCAATTGCTGGCACATGTAATGAAGTGTGTGTGTGTGCATGGTAAATGAGAAAATGAATAGTTGCCCTTTGAAAATGTGTAACCGTGCGTGCGTGTAAGTGTATGCATGGTATTTTTCCTGTCTACTTTTATAAATGTGTGACCGTGCCATATTTTTTAAATATCCATTAAGAGGAAGTCTGTTGAAAACAGCCGTTATCGTTGCACGTACATTAATGAAATAGTTTTGGACTGCTGCTAAACTGTTACCTTTGTAATTATCGCAACCCCACGCATTGCACCCCACTCTCTCTCTCACCCTAACTTTCTCCCTTCGAGTCTTGTGTCCTATCCTACGTTACAAAATATAGAGCCATGGCTTGGCTTACTTACATTTACTAAACTATAACATTTTACTATATTACGTCACACACACACGCACACTCATAAATGTGTTTACATATCTACATGCAGCTGTTGTATGTGTGCTTGTTATTGTTTTTGTTGGTGTCCTATACGAGGGTAAGAGTTTATAGTTCAAATTAATAATGCATTTCTTTACACCGAGTAATATGCAGTTGAGCATGAAACTTTCTATGGGCTTTTATATTGCGAAGAGATTAAAACTCACTCGCTCTCTCTCTCTCTCTTGTTCACATATATATATATATATATTTGCTCTTTTATTGAGAAACTCCGCAATGTAAGAGAGTACTGTTAACGCAGCAAATGAGAGAAAATTCAGAACTGGAGAGATATTTGCAAAGAGTTATTAAACTGAAAAGTTGCAGCAACAAAAAAATAGAGTATATATGTGTGTGTGTTACTTTCTTCTGTTTGGTCTTGCCTCCATTCTTGGCTACATAACTATCTGGGCATAAATTTAAAAGTGTTGCCAGAATTAATTTAGTATTGTCACGTTACGGTATTTATAAGAAAATCTGTGAACAAATTATTTGAAGTGTTCGTAAGGTGTAATAAAATCGGTAGAGAACATATTTTGGGAAGTTGTAATAAGTTAAGATTTAATGAAAATAATAAAATTTAATAAATAACTAAATTGAAATGAATTGACTAAATAAGCCAACTAGAAGGATTAATTAGAATTTGTTATGGATTTTTCCAAATCACTTGTACACTTTTTATATCCTTCACCTCAACTGTGGTACAGGGTATTATGTCTTCGGGCATATGTCTGTAACAGGCAAAAGGAAACTACATAGACACATCGTTCTTTTTTGAGAATATGCATAGAATCACTTTCTGAGTCGATTTATGCTTGTCCATCCTTCCGTCTGTCTGTCCATGTTAAATAGTATTTATGTTGGATGAAATTGGGAAAAATCGGTTTAAGTTTTGATATAGCTCCCATACATATTTTCTTTCGATTTTATGTAAATGGTGCACCAAAGTCCCTATATATCTCTCGATTTGCACGAAATTTGACACAGCGTACTCAATTGAGACTAGAATGATGTGTGTTAAGATTCGGGGAAATCGATTCGCACTAAGATATAGCTCCCATACAAATGTTCTTCCGATTTGATGTAAATGGTGCACCGAAATCCCTATATATCTTTCGATTTGCACGAAATTTGGCATATCGTACTGGATTAAGTCTAGAATGATGTGTGTTAAGTTTCGAGAAAATCGGTTCACATTTAGCTCCCATATATATCTTCGTCCGATTCTGTGTAAATGGTGCACCAAAGGCATCATATATATCTTTCGATTTGCACGAAATTTGGCATAGCGTACTGAATTAGGTCTAGAATTATGTGTGTTAAGATTCAAGTAAATCGGTTCACATTTTGATCCCATATATATTTTCGTCCGATTTCATGTAAATGGTGCACCAAAGGCCCTATATATCTTTCGATTTGCACGAAATTTGGCACATAGCACTGAATTAAGTCTGGAATTATGTGTGTTAAGTTTCGTGAAAATCGGTTCAGATTTAGATGTAGCTCCCATATATATTTTCGTCTGATTCTATGTTAATGGTACACCAAAGTCCCTATATATCTTTCGATGTGCACGAAATTTGACATAGCGCACTAAATTATGTCTAGAATGAAAATAGGTTCAGATTTAAATATAGATCCCATATATATTTTCCTCCAACGGAGGAGTACTTGGAGCCACCCACCAGCTATAGCAGCAGAAGAACGACAGCTGCCTTGACAAACGAGAGTGGTTTCAACCCAATTATGATCAGGATGGTGCAGCCGCCACAATTAGAATTGGGCCCGAATTGATCAAATACATGCCCTGCGTGTGACCTTGACATCACTATACACTGCATCTCTTTAACTGCCCTGCTACACCCACTCATCTCTTTCGGGAATCTCTGTGGACGCAGCCAATACCGATTGCAACCTTTCTGAACTTAGAAACAGAGGAGTCAGAACCGGAATAATGTAAAATACATCAACAACCTTCCATCATGAGGTGGATATTCCAAAAACCGACAAAGAAACCAGTGAGCGAAACAGTATAGCTCTATATGTCTGCAGATCTATATTTGGCCCCTTGAAAAGAAATACTTTAAAGCAAACACTCTTGGTCTCTGGAAAAATCCTTTAAATGATCCAGACTTAGCCCCTTGATTAAAAATCCTTTGAAGGATCCACGTTAGGCCCCTTGAAAAAAATCCTTTAAAGCAACCACACTTGTCCCCTTGAAAAAAAGCAGTAAGGAAAGTAGTAAAGTCGGACTGGGCCGACTATATAATACCCTTCCCCACTTTGGGTATATTCTACATATGTATCCAATGTACTCTCGAAGGAACATACTTATGTCTTTGATAAATTTAATTTCCTTCGGGCAGATTTAGACCATGGAACAGATTTGTAGAAAACGATTTATAGCAAAATTGATAGACGCTATTCGGTGTTAAAAATTTAATTTCAATCAGACACCCGTTCGAAATACATATGGAAGCTAACATTAGGAGTTTGGTGCACCACTTATGTCAAATCGGACGAATATATATGTATATGTAGGAGCTATATCGAAATATGAACCGATGTTGTCGAAACTTACTTACTTTACTTAGCTGGCTTGTTACAGAACGGTTGTTCTATAAGCCGAGCTTAAAAAAGATTTTCAAGCGCGTCGGTCTTGTGCGCAAGTCCACCAATTTGGAAGACCACGTTCCAAGATGTTGTTTTCTACTTGGTCTTTCCAACTAATTCGTGGCCTTCCCCTTCTTCGGGAACCATCAGTAGGCTCATTATACCCTTCACCACACTGTGGTACAGGGTATTATGTCTTTGTGCATATGTTTGTAACAGGCAAAAGGAAACGAGATAGACACATGGTTCCTTTTGAGAATATGCATAGAATCACTTTCTGAGTCGATTTATGCATGTCCGTCCGTCCGTCCGTCCGTCTGTCCGTCTGTCCATGTTAAATTGTAAACAAAGTACAGGTCGCATTTATGATCCGAATTGGATGAAATTTGGCATAGGTCACTTATTCGGCCCAAGGACGAACCCTATTGAAATTGGGAAAAATCGGTTCAGATTTAGATATAGCTCCCATATATATATTTAACCGATTTAATGTAAACGGTCCCTATATATCTTTCGATTTGCACGAAATTTGGTATAACGTGCTGAATTAAGCCTTTTTGATTTGCACAAAATTCATATAGATTAATAGAGTGATGTATGCCAAGTTTGAGAGAAAATCGGTCCAGATTTAGATATAGCTCCCATATATAGTTTCGTCCGATTTCATGTAAATGGTGCCCCAAAGTCCCTATATATCTTTCGATTTGCACGAAATTTGGTACAGCCTAATCATTTAGGTCTAGAATGATGTCTGCCAAGTTTCGTGAAAATGGGTCCAGATTTAGATATAGCTCCCATATATAGTTTCGTCCGATTTCATGTAAATGGTGCCCCAAAGTCCCTATATATCTTCTGATTTGCACGAAATTTGGCATAACGTACTGAATTAAGCCTAGAGGGATGTCTGCCAAGTTTGGAGAAAATCGGTCCAGATTTAGATATAGCTCCCATATATAGTTTCGTCCGATTTGATGTAAATGGTCCACCAAAGTCGCTAAATATCTTCCGATTTGCACGAATTTTGGCATAACGTACTGAATTGAGTCTAGAATGATGTCTGCCAAGTTTCGTGAAAATAGGTCCTATAGCTCCATATATAGTTT
>NW_026883887.1:0-54045 GCF_032173495.1 Musca vetustissima
ATTGGCTGCTACAAGGTAATGGTCCGAATCGATATTCTTATTCGCTCCTCGGATCGATCGAACGTCTAGAACACTGGATGAATGCCTTCAGTCTATCACAACATGAAAAATTTTTATGTCATGACCAGGGCAGCGGGCTTGTGCTGTGTCTAGGCGCTCGTAAAATATGTCTTTGGTCTGCTCATCATTGCCTTCCGTCGAAGCATGGGCACAAATAAGACTGATGTAGAAGAACTTCTCTTTTATACTGATTATAGAAATTCGCGGGAGTCGTCCACATTGGGGGATGGGGGTTGGTTTTCCTTTTCTTTGCTTTTTCATAGTAGGAGAGGTTTTCCTAATGTGGGCAACTAACCCGACGTCTCAGCCCATTTTGTTATAGGACTTATGGGTAACATATCAGGCACATATCAGCTCACTATTTCAACGGTTGATAAAAGTAGCTACCTCAGGTAATACCGCGGGGAAGTATGAAAGAGGGACCAAGATAAGCCTGAGCATTGCCATGTTAAAGAGCAGTTTCTTGGTATCTATCATCCCCTTTATATTAGTCGGTCCACTGCTTTCATAAATGGAAAAAGGACTGAACTAATAC
The DNA here is from genome assembly GCF_032173495.1 of Musca vetustissima. Taxonomy (NCBI): domain Eukaryota; kingdom Metazoa; phylum Arthropoda; class Insecta; order Diptera; family Muscidae; genus Musca; species Musca vetustissima. The sequence continues at coordinate 596 of NW_026883887.1, forward strand.
TCCTATTTAAATTTCGACCCCGACATGCAGTAAAAACTCACACCTTTATATCAGAGTCCTACCTATAACTTTAATTCACCATGTTTTAAATCACACCAAATGTGATCGCGTAAACATTTTGTTAGCACCATTATAACCACGCACGCACACACACAAACATCCATCTGCAAAGTTGGACAATTGCGTAGACAAGACCACCTCTTTGGAATTACAGAAGTTCATTCAGCTATCAGTGAATTAACAATTTGGGCCACCCAGTCGATGCCACATCAACCGACATGCAGAACAGCAACAAAAACAACATCGGGCAACACAATCACGCCACCAACAATAAAACAAATCCCCAACTTGGATACACTGGATGAAATCCAGTCAAGCATCCACTCCGAACGGAGTTTATTAACAGCCTAAGCTGGTCGACATTTGTTGTGGAGTTCCACGTTTAATGTTACATTAGAACTTCATTACAGCCGGGTGGGAGATATTAACTCTCTGGCAAAATGTTAGAAAGTTTATTTAGAGACGCATTTAGCTCGAACACTCACTGGATAGCTTGCTTAGCTGGCTGGCTGGCACCCTCGTTCGTGGCAACAATTTACCGCAAGGTGATCAAATGTACAACGGCGAGGACGACACAGCTCTCGTTTGGAAACGCTCGAGTGGCAAGCTAACACGAGTACGGCGTTTTTTTCCTTCTCTTACCTACCATGGCTGGAGCTGGGAATGCCTGCAGCCAACCAGTCACTTTGTCGTTTGGCAAGACAATTGTCAGAGGATCAGTTACATTGCGACCATGTGCAAGAAGTTATGAGTAATTTGATGACACTATTTTTTATGTCCCAAGTCGCAACAGCAACATCATCGCCAGATCTAAAGAGAAGTTTTCAGCTTGATCGAAAGAAAAAAAGTAAATCTGGAATGAAGCGTGTGTGCTTTTTTCTTCTTCTCTCCATTCGTTTTTTTATAAGAAGCCCTTCTTAAGATTTGCTTTAGGTTTTTTTCCTTCGAACAGTTTTACATTTTGCTTATAGAAATATTTCATACAAGGCTGCTAAATATTCTCTAGTTACATGAATATTATTTTCCCTTTTTGGATACGAGGTAGGATCTAAAAGTTCTTCAAATGTCCTTGAAAAAATATTCTTTAAAAAATCCACGCTTATGGGTCTGCTGATCCTTGAAAAAATATTCTTTAAAAAATCCACGCTTATGGGTCCGCTGATCCTTGAAAAAATATTCTTTAAAAAATCCACGCTTATGGGTCTGCTGATCCTTGAAAAAATATTCTTTAAAAAATCCACGCTTATGGGTCTGCTGATCCTTGAAAAAATATTCTTTAAAAAATCCACGCTTATGGGTCCGCTGATCCTTGAAAAAATATTCTTTAAAAAATCCACGCTTATGGGTCCGCTGATCCTTGAAAAAATATTCTTTAAAAAATCCACGCTTATGGGTCTGCTGATCCTTGAAAAAATATTCTTTAAAAAATCCACGCTTATGGGTCTGCTGATCCTTGAAAAAATATTCTTTAAAAAATCCACGCTTATGGGTCTGCTGATCCTTGAAAAAATATTCTTTAAAAAATCCACGCTTATGGGTCTGCTGATCCTTGAAAAAATATTCTTTAAAAAATCCACGCTTATGGGTCTGCTGATCCTTGAAAAAATATTCTTTAAAAAATCCACGCTTATGGGTCTGCTGATCCTTGAAAAAATATTCTTTAAAAAATCCACGCTTATGGGTCTGCTGATCCTTGAAAAAATATTCTTTAAAAAATCCACGCTTATGGGTCTGCTGATCCTTGAAAAAATATTCTTTAAAAAATCCACGCTTATTGGTCTGCTAATCCTTGAAAAAATATTCTTTAAAAAATCCACGCTTATTGGTCTGCTAATCCTTGAAAAAATATTCTTTAAAAAATCCACGCTTATTGGTCTGCTAATCCTTGAAAAAATATTCTTTAAAAAATCCACGCTTATGGGTCTGCTGATCCTTGAAAAAATATTCTTTAAAAAATCCACGCTTATGGGTCTGCTGATCCTTGAAAAAATATTCTTTAAAAAATCCACGCTTATGGGTCTGCTGATCCTTGAAAAAATATTCTTTAAAAAATCCACGCTTATGGGTCTGCTGATCCTTGAAAAAATATTCTTTAAAAAATCCACGCTTATGGGTCTGCTGATCCTTGAAAAAATATTCTTTAAAAAATCCACGCTTATGGGTCTGCTGATCCTTGAAAAAATATTCTTTAAAAAATCCACGCTTATGGGTCTGCTGATCCTTGAAAAAATATTCTTTAAAAAATCCACGCTTATGGGTCTGCTGATCCTTGAAAAAATATTCTTTAAAAAATCCACGCTTATGGGTCTGCTGATCCTTGAAAAAATATTCTTTAAAAAATCCACGCTTATGGGTCTGCTGATCCTTGAAAAAATATTCTTTAAAAAATCCACGCTTATGGGTCTGCTGATCCTTGAAAAAATATTCTTTAAAAAATCCACGCTTATGGGTCTGCTGATCCTTGAAAAAATATTCTTTAAAAAATCCACGCTTATGGGTCTGCTGATCCTTGAAAAAATATTCTTTAAAAAATCCACGCTTATGGGTCTGCTGATCCTTGAAAAAATATTCTTTAAAAAATCGACGCTTATGGGTCTGCTGATCCTTGAAAAAATATTCTTTAAAAAATCCACGCTTATTGGCCTGTTGGTCATTGAAAAAATATTCTTTAAAAAATCCACGCTTATTGGCCTGTTGGTCATTGAAAAAATATTCTTTAAAAAATCCACGCTTATTGGCCTGTTGGTCATTGAAAAAATATTCTTTAAAAAATCCACGCCTATTGGTCTGCTGGTCCTTGAAAAAATATTATTTAAAACATCCACGCCTATTGGTCTGCTGGTCCTTGAAAAAATATTATTTAAAAAATCCACGCCTATTGGTCTGCTGGTCCTTGAAAAAATATTATTTAAAACATCCACGCCTATTGGTCTGCTGGTTCTTGAAAAAATATTCTTTAAAAAATCTACGCTTATTGGTCTGTTGGTCCTTGAAAAAATATTCTTAAAAAAAATCCACGCTTATTGGTCTGTTGGTCCTTGAAAAAATAATCTTTAAAAATCCACGCTTATTGGTCTGTTGGTCCTTGAAAAAATATTCTTTAAAAACTCCACGCTTATTGGTCTGTTGGTCCTTGAAAAAATATTCTTTAAAAACTCCACGCTTATTGGCCTGTTGGTCATTGAAAAAATATTCTTTAAAAAATCCACGCTTATTGGCCTGTTGGTCATTGAAAAAATATTCTTTAAAAAATCCACGCTTATTGGCCTGTTGGTCATTGAAAAAATATTCTTTAAAAAATCCACGCTTATTGTTCGGAAGGTCGTTGAAAAAATATTCTTTAAAAAATCCACGCTTATTGTTCGGAAGGTCTTTGAAAAAATATTCTTTAAAAAATCCACGCTTATTGTTCGGAAGGTCTTTGAAAAAATATTCTTTAAAAAATCCACGCTTATTGTTCGGAAGGTCTTTGAAAAAATATTCTTTAAAAAATCCACGCTTAAGCCTGTGAAGGTCTTTGAAAAAATATTCTTTAAAAAATCCACGCTTAAGCCTGTGAAGGTCTTTGAAAAAATATTCTTTAAAAAATCCACGCTTAAGCCTGTGAAGGTCTTTGAAAAAATATTTTTTAAAAAATCCAAGCTTATTGTTCTGAAGGTCTTTGAAAAAATATTCTTTAAAAAATCCACGCTTAAGGCTCTGAAGGTCTTTGAAAAAATATTCTTTAAAAAATCCACGCTTATTGTTCGGAAGGTCTTTGAAAAAATATTCTTTAAAAAATCCACGCTTATTGTTCGGAAGGTCTTTGAAAAAATATTCTTTAAAAAATCCACGCTTATTGTTCGGAAGGTCTTTGAAAAAATATTCTTTAAAAAATCCACGCTTATTGTTCGGAAGGTCTTTGAAAAAATATTCTTTAAAAAATCCACGCTTATTGTTCGGAAGGTCTTTGAAAAAATATTCTTTAAAAAATCCACGCTTAATGCTCTGAAGGTCTTTGAAAAAATATTCTTTAAAAAATCCACGCTTATCCACTGGACCTCGTAAATTTTCTTGTTGATATTTTTTTCTATAAAAAATGATGCCTAAGGAAGCCCTGTTGAACAATTGTTCGCCAGCAGAGCCTAGCTTGTACACGACGTCTCTTATTCAGCATTTTCCAATTGTAAAGTTGAGTCTTTCATGTCTTTATAATTTCACACATGACTGATGATATGAATGATCATCGATCGAACGAACGAACCGATCGAAAATTCTACAATGGACTGTTGACTCGTTCAAATGACATACGTCCCATAGCCAGCTATGCCATACGATTTGCCTGTGTTGTAACCAGACGACAAGGATGATGACGACAACAACAGTAATGCATGTGCCGAACCCCGAAGTATGCTTTCATTTATGGAATCAGCTTTGTGCCCTCTGCCAACGAGTTGTTTTTGTTGTAAGCATTTACATTTACATAATGATGTCCATGTGTCCTACTGTACGACGTTTGGCATCAAGTTGCCAGTTGATGGTCTTCATCATCAGCTTCATCCTCCACACATCGATCGATCTATCTGTCCATGGATACGAATCGAGATCATCAACAGTAAGAGCAAAGTCGCACAACAACAAAAAAACTTTGCCTGAACACTCGAAGTATTTTTTGGCATAGAGTTACCACCGACAACAATCTTGTTTGATGTTGTTTGTATTGCGTACTTATGTTGCATGCAGCATTATTATGTTATTGTAGGGCTTCTTGTTGGAAACCGAATGGAAGGAGATAAAATAATAAAAATTTTATTAAGTGAACACCACAACTTCAATGTTTTTTCATCAACGACTATCAGACCAAGAGACCCTTGGATTGGCTTGTATTTTTGGAAGCATATTTTTTTCAGGGATATATAAAGTTTTTTAAGGACCAACATAAGGCGGAGATTTTTTAAAAGGATATTTTCGATTACCAACCTGGGGCATAGCGGATGATAGATACCAAGCAACGGCTCTGATTGGATTTAACATGGCGAAGCCCAGGCATATCATGGTCCCTCTTTCATGTCAATTGTGGACACTGACCTACCCGCGGTGTCACCTGGGGTAGCTATTTTCATCACCCGATGAAATAGTGAACTAATATGTGCCGCGAGTTCACCCATAAGAACTATAAAAAAATAGGTTGAGGCGTCTCAGAAAACCCAACATATTATGAAAAAGCAAAGAAAAAGAAAACCAAACCCCCATAATGTTGACGACCCCCGCAAACGTATAAAGGACCACGATCTGCGAATCTGGACTTGGAATATGCGCACGTTATACAGAACAGGTGCAGTTTCCCGACATTATTGCCTTACAGGAAATGCGATGGAAAGGGACAGGCGTAAGTATATCAGACGATTACGCCCTGTATTATAGCTGTCATGAAACAAGACATGAATTTGGCTGCGGATTTATGGTTAACAGGAGAATAAAAGACCTCGTCTTCAGATTCACTCCAGTAGATGAATTGCTATAATTCGTATAAAATTGAAGTTCTTCTACATCAGTCTTATTTGCGCCCATGCTCCGACCGAAGACAAAGATGAGCAGACCAAAGACATATTTTACGAGCGCCTAAAAACAGAATATGACCGCTGCCCTGACATTAAAATTCTGCTAGGAGATTTTAATGCAAAAATCGGAAGGGAAAATATCTTTGGCCCCACTATCCGAAAATTCAGCCCTCAGCCGACAACGGAATGAGGTTGATTGATTTCGCGGCGGCAAAAAACATGGTAGCGCCTAAAAATCAGCATATGACCGCTGCCCTGTAATTAAAATTCTGCTAGGAGACTTTAATGCAAAAATCGGAAAGGAAAATATCTTTGGCCCACCGCCGGAAAATTCAGTCGAAGAAACATCCGACAACGGCATGAGGTTGATTGACTTCGCGGCAGCAAAATACATGGTAGTTAGCAGTACCAGATTCAAGCATCTCGATATACACAAGGCCACCAGGATCTCTCCTGATCAAGCAACGAGAAATCAAATTGATCATGTTGTGATAGACGGAAGGCATTCATCCAGTGTTTTAGACGTTCGATCGATTCGAGGAGCGACTATCGATTCGGATCACTACCTTGTAGCAGCCTAGGTTCGCACTCGTCTCAATGTTGCAGCAAAGGTGCGATCTAACACAACACGGAAACTCGACGTCGAAAAGCTGCAAACACAACAGGTAGCCGAGTCCTACTCCGCTCAACTTACCACCCACTTGCTTGACGAAAGCACTTCTTGTCCCGATAATAGTATAGAGGCACAATGGCAAAGAATTGTCCACTCCCTACAAACTGCAACAAAAGCAACATTTGGATACCAAAAACCACCACCAAGAAACCCATGGTACGATCAGGAGTGTCGTAATGCTACTGATGTGGAAGACGCAGCGTATAGGGCAACCTTGCAGGCAGTAGCAACACGTAAAAGTAATTAATCGGCTCAAGAACAATAAAGCAGCAGAAGCCGATGGGCTACCAGCCGAACTATTCACGACTGGTGGTAAGATGCTGGTCAGAAGTCTAGAGGAATGTATGCCCAATGATTGGAACCTCAGCATCCTGAGTTCTCTGCACAAAAAAGGAGACAAGACGATATGTGCCAACTATAGAGGAATTAGCCTTCTTCCCATCGCATATAAAGTGCTATCCAGTGTGCTGTTTGAACGAAGCCAATGGTCAATGACATGATTGGACCATACCAATGCGGCTTCAGACCTGGCAAATCCACCATTGACCAGATTTTCACTCTGCGCCAAATCCTGGAAAAGACCCACGAAAAATACAACGACACATACCACCAATTCGTCCACTATAAAGCCGCATTCGACAGCTCTATCCGTTCAGAGGTTTTTAAAGTCATGTCTACGTTCGGCATTCCTGCAAAATTAATACGGTTATGCAGGATAACTTCAAGTGGCGGAGCCCTTCAATACCGAACGAGAATTCAGACAAGGTGACATTTTGTCGTGTAATCTTTTTAACATCCTACTGGAAAAGGTCATACGAGACGCAAAGGTGAACAGAAATGACACTCTGTACACCAAACACCATATGTTACTCGCCGACTACATCGACATAATGGGTCGAACATGGGTCTGGCAGTAAATGGCGAGAAGACCAAGCTGGAACTTGAGAACTACAGCTTCGATGTAGTTAAAGATTTTGTATACCTTGGTACCGCCATAAATAAAACGAATGGCATCAGTTTTGAAATTCGGAGATGGATTGTTATGGCCAACAGATGCTACTATGGTCTAAGTAAGTTTAAACAGTTTAAAAACAAGGTCACCTCTCGGCAGACCAAACTCACCCTTTTAAAGACGCTGATACTACCCGTGCTGTTATATGGATCTGAAGCATGGGTACTTGTGTAAGCAGATGAGGCAGCTCTTGAGGTATTTGAGAGAAAAATTCTCGTGGACGGTGAATATCGGCGTCGAATGAACCCCGAGCTTTACAATCTATAAGCGGACATCGACATAGTCAGTCGTATTGACTTGCAGCGACTATGGTGGCCATGTTGTGCGAATTAATGAAAATGCCCCAGCTCAAAAGGCATATAAAAGCGAGTCAACCGATGGTTCAGCTTCTACCTCAACCATTTCGATGGAAATATAAAGCGGAAGACAACATCTCGGAACATGACCTTTAAAATTAGAAGAGCTGCATACAAGACCGACGTCCATGGATTTTTTTAAGATCGACTTACAGATGAAATGTTCTGCCACAAGCCACCTACGTAAGTAATATCCGATATCTAATGAGAAGAATAGTGTTGGCCAACAGATGCTACTATGGTCTAAGTAAGCAGTTTAGTAACAATGCCACCTCCCGCCAGATCAAACTCACAGTTTACAAGACGTTGATACTACCCGTGCTGTTATATGGATCTGAAGCATGGGTACTTGCGCAAGCAGATGAGGCAGCTTTTGGGGTGATTGAAAGAAAAATTCTCAGAAAGATCTACGGGCCGATCTGCGTCGACGGTGAATATCGGCATCGAATGAACCACAAGCTTTACAATTTATACGCCGACATCGACATAGTCAATCGTATTGAGCTGCAGCGACTACGGTGGATAGGCCATGTTGTGCGAATGAATGAGCCCCAGCTCAAAATGCATATAAAAGCCAGCCTAATGATGCTGCACGCAGAAGGTAAAGGGCCACTAATTAGATGGAAAGACCAAGTAGAAGACAACATCTTGAAACGTGGTCTTTCAAATTGGAGGAGATGTGCAAAAAACCGACGCGCTTGGAAATCTTTTTTAAGCTCGGCCTGGAACAAGCCAGCTAAGTAAGTAAGTACAAATACATTATAAGAATATGTTTAGGACCTTAATCGTGGATTTTTTGGAAAGACCTGAGACCTTAATCGTGGATTTTTTGGAAAGACCAGAGAATTTTTTTGGAGAAACCTGAGACCTGAAAGTTGAATTTTTTAATATCATGCGAATTTGTTTCTTTCAAACCTTACAACAACAAGCATGCATGCGTATACTTCAAGTCTATCATTTCTAAATTTTTGAGGGTGTTTTTGAAGATATGCCTAGCAGGAATTACAATTGCAATGTAACAACGGCAACAACAACAAACAGTATTTATTAATGCCATAAAGTTAAACCACAAACTAAAATTTACATGATTCGCCTTCGACTCCGACTATTTTTTGCACATTTCATTTGGATGGTTGTGGTTATCGTTCGTTGGTGTTGCCAACAACACTGCATTGTTGCTAGCACGGTTGTTGGCGATGGTGTTCGTGTTGCTGCTGCAGTTGGCTGTTGATGTGTGTGAGTGTGTGTGTGTGCGGGTGTTTGTAATTGCAGTTATCTTCCGTTTACACGTTTGCTGTTGATATTCGTTTGCCTGTTGCGTTTTAGCTTCGACTGCTTCGAATACATTGTTTTTATTTAAATTTGTTGTTGTTGTTGCTGCTGTTCTTGTTTTGCCATTTGCATTTGTCAGATGCTTTTCTAAGGTTTCATTTAATAATTTGGAAATTTATGAATGTTGGCATATAACTTTTGTTGTTATTGCTGAGTTTTGTTGCAATTTTGCAATTCTATTGTTTTCAGCTGCTGATGTGTGGTGTTAGTAGTTCTCTTAGATTTCAATTGTTGCTCATTGTTAGTCATTTCCGAACTTCTATAGCCAATGTGCTATTGCAAAATGTGTTGATTTCTTTTGAAATTGCAGTCGTTATATTTGTTTTTGTTTTCTTTTTTTTTTGCCATATAAAAGCTAAATATAGTTGCTTAAGAAAGTTTCTTGAACTTTAGAATAACAAAAAAAGACATATTGTTGTTGTTTTTATTTAACTAATAAATATAAATTGAAGTTTAATTGATTTTTTTTCGGTTTATCCATATAAACTGTTTGTGGTTTTCAAAACAGCTATTAATAATTTTTTGAAATTGTAATATTGATATGGGTCTTGCTTAAATGCTCCGTCGCATTTTGGAGTGAACACTAAAAAGAAGGCCAGCCAAACATCGATTTAGAATTGATTGATGTGGAGCTAACTCTGCGCTGGAATCACAATCTTTGGTATTTTAAAATTTGTGAGTATTATGTTATTATAAGGTAGGGAATATTCTCCCATTTCAAGAAATTTGAAAATATTCCGATTAGGATTTTTGGGAAGCCTTGCATTTTAGGCAATAGATTTATGTGAGCAATATTTTTGTCATTCGGTCCTCTTTTATACCCTCCACCATAGTATGGAGGGTATATTAATTTTGTCATTCCGTTTGTAACTCACCGAAATATTCATTTTCGACCCTATAAAGTATATATATTCTTGATCAGGGTAAAATTCTAAGACGATCTAGCCATGTTCGTCCGTCTGTCCGTCCGTCTGTCATCTGTCCGCCATCTGTTGTAATCACGCTATCTTCCAAAGGAATTGAGACAGGGTGCTGAAATTTTGCATAGGATTGTCTTTTGTCTGCAGGCAGGTCAAGTTCGAAGATGGGATATATCGGTCCACGTTTAGGCATAGCTCCCATATAAGGGTACCCCCCAATTTTCGGTATTTTGGGGTTCTTGAGCGCGTTTTTCAACCGAATTCGCTGAAAGTTGGTACATTGGGTTCTTATTGGGTACTAAATGTCTCCACAAAAAATTATAAATATAGGTCCACTTTTTCTGGTAGCCCCCATATAACGGTACCTCCTGATTTTCATTATTTTGGGGATTTTGGTCGTATTTTTCCACCGAATTGGCTGTAATTTGAGTACTTTGAGTTCTTAATAGGTTCCAAATCACTCCACAAAAAATTATGAATATAGATTCATTTTTTCTGGTAGCCCCCAATTTTCGGTATTTTGGGGTTCTTGAGCGCGGTTTTCAACCGAATTCGCTGAAATGGTATATTGGGTTCTTATTAGGTACCAAATATCTCCACTAAAAATTATAAATATAAATCAATTTTTTCTGTTAGCCCCCATATAAAGGTACCCCCAAATTTCGGCATTTTGAGGTTCTTGAGCGCGTTTTTCAACCGAAATCACTGAAATTTGGTATTTTGTAGCCATATATGGAAACAAATCTCCCTACCAAAAATTATTAATAGTCAACCCCTTTTAGGCGTAGTCCCAATATAACTCAAATTTTTATATTAATATAATTATCTGATTTTTCCGCGTTTTGGGTTTGGTTCTAACACTCTGCTGTAATCACTTCAACTGCGAAGGATATCGAGATAAAAATCTAGAACGTACGGTTCGATAATGAACTATATGTGAACTATAGCCCGCATTTAGGCTTAGCCGTAGCCCCTGTGTGGGAGGTACCAGAAGGCATGAACCGATATTCCCCAAATTCGGACATGAACTAAGTTTGGAAGACATAATAAGATGGGATGAAATCAATTTTTTCTGAAACGGATTTGGTCCAAAGAAACATGGGGTCTAAAACCAATATTTCGATGAGGCACATTTTCACCGTGTGAAAGTGTATACACACTAATTAGCCATAAGTATAATTTATATAATAATTTTATAATTTATATAATAATTTTCTATTAAAAATTATTGTTTACATAATCGGTTTGCAGAAATGTCGGTATAGGTCAATTTTTTGGTATGTTCCCTATATTTTCATTTCAAGTACCTGCCAGTATATGTATGGTGGAGGGTATCCAAAGTTCGGCCCTGCCGAACTTAACGCTTTTTCACTTGTTTAGAAATATTTTCGAATAATTGTAAAAATAGTGTTAAATCCACTTCAGAGGAAATACTGCGGAATCTATATCTAAACATGAATATAACACAAAATAAGAATGGTAAGAGATAGCGCCACCATAGAAAAATTGCAAAGCTAAAGCAAAAATTCCAACCACTGCAAACAATTCAAGTGGGTGTTGTTTCTAAGCAACGTTAGATGACAGTATCGTCGATGCTTTGTGAAGCCCTATATTCCCACTAGGGGTAGCAAAAAAATATTTGAAGCCGATAGATCTCTGCAGATTTGTCAACATCGGACGCAGCAATACTGAAGCCAAGAAATGTCAACATTTATATAGCATCAGTCTACCTTCTGTTCGACTCGCTGATACCACCACCAACGGAGGAGCTGCAGCGACTGGTGAGGAAATCAAAGGAAAAAGGTAGAGAAGTACTAATTGGTAGTGGCACTAATTCACACCTCACATCGAGTAGTACTAATACTATTAAAAGAGGTTAGACCCTTTTCATCAAAACTAACGTTCGAGTAACCCTTAACATAGGCAATAAACCAACCATCGTTAATAGAATTAGGAAGGAGGTACTCGATATCATTATACGTTCAGCAAACATAAACGACGAGAGTCAAGAATAAAGAGTCTCACAGGAGTACTCCTTCTCCGACCATAAATATATAGGAAGTGATGCAAATGTGGTATAGGTTTGTAATGTGGTATAGTCACTTTTTTTGTAAACTGAAATTTTTAGAATAACTGAAACATGTTCTGTAGTTTACTGTTCTCAAAAAAATAAGATAGCAATGATATGTTTAATTTATTTAACTCACGTTGAGAATCAGTAGCAAAAATTAAATTTTTCATGAAATTGACTTTTTCGGTTGAAGTTTAAAAATAATTTTTTGTTTTACAGATATATTTTAGTCTTTATTATTAAAGCATTAAAATAATTCGTATGTACTAAAAATCAAATAATATGCGCGATTGCACCACATATTTACCAATTTAGGAAAAAACTATACGTTTATTCAGTAAACAGAAGTGCAGGTAATGTGGTATACCTTGAGTCTGTATGAAAAAAAGCCAGCACCTACGATAATTTTCTCCTTAGACTTATGCATAGATATCGAGAGAGCTGTCAATAATGTCGGCACTGAAATACTCATCCAATCCTTTGAGACCTTTCAAGTTGACCAGGCATTAATAGCCTGGGTCAGCCACGTGCCAAGGAATAGATGGATAAACTGTAGCCTGCTGGACATAAGTATAAGGGATAAAGTAGGACAAGGGTTACCACTATCACTAGTCTCTTAAGGACCTCAATTGAGGAGGGATTTGAGGCAGTCAAATCATTACAGGGACACTCACTGGGTTAGTATTGGGCATATGTTGGTGTAAATCACCCATCCTTTCAACCTAAGCTATTACTTACTTGGCTGGCTCGAGGCAGAACATTTGTTCCATAATCCGTTTTTTTTTTCATTTAGAAAGACCATGCTTTGATGCCATTTGGTCTTTCCTTCGAATTTGTGGCCTTCCCCTTCTGCTTTTTGAGCTCATCCATTCGCACAACATGCAGCTCGATATAAATGAAAAAATGGTACAAAAGTCATGATTCATTCGACGCAGATCGCCTATCAACGCGTTTTCTCTCAAACGCGTTGATAAGCGAGTAACGTGTGTTGTTTGGTATACATAGCACCTTTGCATCTCGTATGACCTTTCCAGCAGGAAGTTAAATAGGACACATGACAAACTGTCACTTTGTCTGAGTCCTCGTTCAGTATTAAAGGTCCTTTCCGACTTTAACTGCCGTACTAATTTTGCAGGAATGTTTAACATCTTTGACTAACTCGAAACTGTGGATTTCAAGTACCACAGTTTGACCGAGTGTACTGGACGTTGATACCATCAGCTTTATCCTCTCACCATTTAATGTCAGACCGACTTTGGAAGACTCCTTCTCAATTTGTTCAAAGGTGTATGTTACCGCTCGCAATGTTTTACCCATTATGTCGATGTCATCGGGAGGGCTTCGAGAGGTCCTTTCCGACTTTAACTGCTGATCTTGTGACAGTTGAAGTTATCCGTCATAGCCGTATTAATTTTGCAGGAATGCCGATCGCAGTCATGGCTTTACACCTGGACGGCACTTCATAAGCACGGGCACAACACACAGTATTGTGTAAATTGTTGTACTAATCTTTGCCGAGAATTACGTCCAAAATGCAAAAAAAAAAATATATATATATATAGATGCGGATTTTGAACTTAAACAATCCTCCAAAATAAATTACATTTTTATTATTAAAACAAATACACACCCTCTTTTGAGATCTCACCAATACCAAAACACATATATGTATTACAAAACAGAGATCATATCGAATCCATTCTCTTAAAATAGACACAATTAACTTGGTCAATTAATTCACACAGAAAGATTTTCTCCCAAATCACCGTTTAACCTAAAAACGTTTACATTTACAGAGAAAGAGTCTCCCCAAAGTCTATGACTGAATCTCCGATCTCTCAATTGAATTATATTCTACTCAACACGTTCTCTTTTTTCCACTTGTCTGTTGTCATACGAGTTTTAAATCCGCTCTATCGAATTTAGGGGATTTTTTTTTCACGCGACTTTTTTTATAGTCGTCCATTGTTTTGTGACAGACAGCGGCCGGTGGGGTGAATCATGCCGGTACTAAAGTGACGTCGATCAAACGTAAAAAACAACAATGTGTGACAAAAAACAAAAAACCTGTACGGAAGCTAACGATGACACCTTTAAGCATAAACAAACCGGGTGGCACAGTGGTGGAAAATTATTATAAAATTCAACTCGGATCGACATTTTTTAATTCCATATAAGAGAAAACGCATATAGAAATAAATCACTTTTTTGAGTTTTTATATCCGACAAGGGGCAGGTGGGTCATATGATCTCCTTAACATCCTGCTGGAAAAAGTCATACGAGAGGCAAAGGTGAATATAATGGGTCGAACATTGCGAGCGGTTAAAAGCCACCTTTGAACGAAAGTGGGCCTGGCAGTAAATGGCGAGAAGACCAAGCTGATGGTATCAACGCGCAAGACGTCCAGTTAATTCGGACCAACTGTGGAACTTGAGAAACTCTACAAGACGCTGATACTACCCGTGCTGTTGTATGGATCTGAAGTATGGGTATTTGCCCAAGCAGATGAAGCAGCTCTTGGAGTATTTGAGAGAAAAATTCTCCGAAAAATCTATGGGCCGATCTGCATCGACGGTGAATATCGCTGTCGAATGAACCATGAGTTGCACCATCTATTGTAGGACATTGACATAGTCATACGTATCCGACTGCAGTGACTACGTGGGCTAGGTCATGTTGTGAGAATGGATGAGGATGATGGCTCACGCAGATGGATAACGCCACAAATGGAAAGATCAAGGGGAAGACAACATCTCGGAACATGACCTTCAAAATTAGAAGAGCTGCACACAAGACCGACGCCCATGGAATTTTTTTAAGCTCGACTTACGGATGAAATGTTCTGTCACAAGCCAGCTAAGTAAGTAATATCCGATATCTACTGAGAAGAATAGTGTTGACCAACAGATGCTACTACGATCTATGTAAGCAATTTAAAAACAACCTCTCGGCAGACCAAACTGACACTCTACAAAACGCTGATACTACCTGTTCGGTTTTATGGATCATGGGTACTTGCGCAAGCAGATGAGTCAGCTCTTGGAGTTTTTGAGAGAAAAAATCTATGGGCCGATCTGCGTCGACGATGAATATCGCTGTCGAATGAACCACGCCGTGTACCATATATTCTCTGACATCGATATAGTCAAACTTATCGAACTGCAGCGACTACGTTGGCTAAGTCATGTTGTGAGAATGGATGAGGATGCCTCAGCTCAAAAAGGCATATAAAAGCGAGCCAAGTGATGGTCAGGGTCTTTCAAATTAGAAGAGCTGTGCACCAGGCCGACGCACCTGGAAATCTTTTTAAGCTCGGCGTATAGAACAAATGTTCTGTCACAAGCCAGCTAAGTAAGTAATATCCGATATCTACTGCACCCAGAATTAAAGAACAACAGAAATTCAGGTGATCGTTTTATAGAAAAACGCATGTTCGGTATTATTCTTATTTCTATATATAATTCCCCAAAACAACACCCACTGTGTTATAATCAAACAGCTGTCTCTACTATCGACCGGCTTAATTATTAATGCTTGTCAACAAATAAATTACGGCGAATGATTTTAATTGTTGTTGCTGTTGTTGTTTTCTCAAACTGGTTGTGTGTGAATTTGAAATTCCCAACAACTTTTTTTTGAGAGAGAATTGAACTTGAAAGCCTTAACGTTAATCAATTATGGCTCTCTCTCACTAATAACTGATCGATGCGGGGTATTGACCATTGTTGTTGTTGTTGATGATGATGATTTTTTGGATTATTTTGTTTAATTGATTTGTTATTGTTGACGTTTAATGCTATTGAAAATATCCAATTTAAGAATAATTTGTTTATTAGACCATTAAGCTTAAAATAAGGTGACAAATCAGAAATCAGTTAAAGTCGGTAATTCCGAAAAATCACGTTTTGAATGGTGTGTGATAAAAATAAACAAAGCATTTAATTTGGGCATGACTTTGCAAAATTAAATGCAAATTAGGAAATCTTCTAATGTTTTTGGGGACAGAAAATGTTAATGTTTTGTTTTTTGGTAACTGAATATTAGGATAAAATTTTGATGTGTAGATTTTCTCGAACCAAGATTAAGCTGCAAATTCTTTGAGAAACCGAAGTACCAAGTACCATTGTGTAAAATGTTTTATGACACAGCACAGCATCCTGTATCCTGTCCACAAAAAGTGGGGCCAAGACGATATGTGCCAACTATAGAGAAAATAGTCTCCTTGCTACCGCATATAAAGTGCTATCCAGCGTGCTGTGTGAACGACTGAAGCCAATGGTCAATGATATTATTGGACCATACCAATGCGCCTTCAAACCTAGAAAATCCGCCATAGACAAGACTTTCAAACCGCGTTAAGTCCTAGAAAATACCCACGAAAAATACATCGGAACATTCCATCTTTTCGTCTACTATAAAGCCGCATTCGACAGGCTTAAACCATGTGTTTAAAGCCATGTCTGCGTTCGACATTCCTGCGAAATTAATACAGCTAAGCAGGAAAACTTTAAGTGGCACTAGTTCAGAAATTAAAGACAGAAAGGACCTCTTAACAACAGTTTGTCGGGTAACATTTTTAACATCCTGCTGGAAACGGTCATCCGAGATGCTAATGTGAACAGAAATAACACTTTGTACACCCAACATCATATGTTACTCCTTGACGACATTGACATAATGGGTTGGACATTGAGAGCGGCAAAAGCCACCATTGAGCGAGTTGAGAAGGAGTCCGCCAAAGTGGGACTGGCAGTAAATGGCGAGAAGACCAAGCTGATGGTATCAACGCGCAAGACGTTCAGTAGACTCGGACCAACTGTGGATCTTGAAAACTATAACTTTGAGAAAGTGTATGATTTTATATACCTCGGTACCGCCATAAACAGAACTAATAACATAAGCTTTGAAATCCGGAAAAGAGTAGTGTTCGCCAACAGAACCTACTATGGTCTGAGTAAGCAATTTAAGAACCAAACTCAGACCAAACTCATACTCTATAAGACGCTGATAATACCCGTGCTGTTCTATGTTGTCTGAAGCATGGGTACTTGGGCAAGCAGATGAGGCAGATCTAGAAGTGTTTGAAAGAAAAATTCTCCGAATGTTATTTGTGGCCAATTTGCGTCGTCGGTGAACATGGTCGTCGAATGAACCATTAGTTGTACCATATATTCTCGGACATCAACATAGTCAGACGTATCGAGCTACAACGACTACGATGATACTACCGTGCATACCCCATTCTTACTCACCAACAGTGATCATAATTCCAAGCTTTAGGATTCTAGCTATATCGGTTCACCAAAAATTCGAATTGTACAAAATTTAGTACCAATTAATACACATTAGTACGAATTTCCAAAACTTCCTATACATTTCAATTCTACACCCCTAAATCCCAATCCTAACTCTAAATTTAAGAATTCCAGCTGTATCGGTTCACTCAAAAGTCAAATTGTACCAAATTTAGTACCATTTGATCTAGGACCAATAAGTATTATACCCTTTAGTTTATAAAAATAACATAAGAATTCAATCCTGTGACATTAATATTCAAAACTTATATGGAGTATTATTTTCTATACTTCAATATTTAAGCTTACCTATCGTTTCGGGATCAAGACACAACAACAAAAAAGCGCCACCTTCCACCACAACTAACAACATAACAGATCTCGTGACGTCGGACACATTTTTAATACGCTTGCCAAATAATTTTCGATAACACTCCACAAAAATTAGCATAAAATTCGAAAAATTAAACTTAAATGTTATGCAGTTTCCAAAAAGTCCGTTTTTTTCAACCAGGTGTGTCGGATAAACGATGTCATCTATTTGACAGGTGCCTAAAATCCATTTTTTTTAGAGTATTTGAAAATCAGATTTTTTTCTTCTTTCTTTCTGCACATTGAAGATCCATTTGAAATGATTGAAGTTCTTCTGACAGTTTGATTAGTAGTCTCTGGTTCAATGGCCATCAAAAATTATAACACATTCATCGGTACATTTTTTTGTTGGTATTGCGATTTATTCAATGGTTGGATGGATGGATGGCTGGATCGTGTTTGCCACGATCCACACTGAGTAGCCAAATTACGTTTTTTCACACTCCTTTGTCTTCCCTCCCCGAATGTCTGTCGTTGCCAACTAAGTGAAACATGTATGAATGACTTAATGACTAACCTGTTGCGGCTAATTTTTTCGATCAAACCATTCCATTGATTCAAAGAAAGCCCTCCTCTCACTCACATCGACTTACGAACGAACGAAAAAAACGCGTCATGTTCTTTGAAATAATTTGCATTTGATTAAATGAGTTTGTAATATTCACAATAATATGAGAATACATAATAGTGTATGGTAGCTTTCGATACTTCATTGATATATGGAAAATTTTTGTTAAGCACTGATGTCGGCTTAATTCCATGGTACTATGAATCGTTTGAGATCAAATGAATTGACAAAATCTTCCATTCGTCTATGTTACGACGATGACAGCAAACCGTAGAACCGTAGGAATTTTTTTATTTTTAAAATTGAAATTGAATTCGCATAAAAGTGAAAATTTATTATTATTTTTACCAGAAAGAGCGGGTCGCGTCTTCGGGCTTGATCTAGGCTTCTTGAAGATAAAAGGTTGTGCAAAGTTTAGTTCAATTCGGACATTCCATTCGCCTAATATTGGATGTAATAAATATTTAAAATATTGACACTTTGTGGGGGAAGGAGTGGACCAATGGGTCCCATCTCCGGACTTAACGTTGGCTTGGTAAAGACAATAGGATGTACAAAGTTTGGTCCAAATTAGACAATCCTTTCGCCTAAAATTGAACCTAAAATTTTTACCTTATGTGGGGAGGTACTAGAAGGAGTGGACCAATAGGTGCCATCTTTGGACTTGATCTAGGCTTACAATGTTAGGTTGTACAATGTTTGGTTCAAATCGCATAGTTCGTTCGCTTATACTCTGAAATTAATTTTTTGCACAATTTTAAACATTTTGTGGGGGAGTTACCATAAGGATTGGACCGATATTCCCCATCTTCGAAATTGAATTATGTTTGGAAGAATTATTACGATGTGCAAATTTTTGATGAAATCGGTTATTCCCTTCGAGAGTTACCGTGCGCACAAACCAGACAGACAGGCGGATATTTGTAAATCGACTCCGACTTGTTGCAAACAGATTTGATCCAAAGAAAAGTATTGTCTAATAGGGATATTTCGATATGTGCGCGAAGATAAATTATCTTAACAATGGAACAATTATATATATTGTGAAAGTGCCCTCCTAGGGCTTTCATGTGAACTAGATCTAAATAGTGCATCAATTTTAATTTTTTGCATGTAGGACGGGTTCTAGCCAATGAAGACCTCTATTGTTTTTGGTAATGATTCGGTAATATTTAGTGGATGAAATGGACCAAAAACTTTATTTTTGCCAGTTTTTCTGGTGGCCACAATTATGACCACAATACCATGAAATTTTACAAGAGAATCTGGCCAATGTTATGTTAGGTTTGGGGATGTGAAGTTACTAATGTGGCAGCGACACTCTGAGACCGTCCGGTCCATTGTGATCATCCATGAAAGAGATGGGGAGGAAGGGGATAGAGATAAGAAGCTAATAATAAGGAAGTAGGAGGAGGTAGGTATAAATAGTTTCGATGGCTGTAGAAATTGCGTGCTACGATTGCACTTTCCCAACCACTTTAGGTTTCTAATGATGCTGTAGATTAAAGCAGGTTCCATAGTTGAAAAAAAGCATAGACACTGTGGAAAATGAGCACCCACTAGTCTGTGCCGTCTGTAGGTCAGGGCTGGACAGCGACACAGGAGATGTTCAATTGTCTCCGTATCCTCCTCGTCATCACAGAGTCTATATTAACCAGTAACATCATGGTTCCACTTACTGGTAAAGACTCTAAAATGACCAGAATCAGCCAAAGAATAAGCATGACTGGTTTGACGAAGTTCGGTCTATATTTAGCGGGTCAAATGGACCCAGACTTGTGAAAAATTACAGAAGTCAAGTTACAAGTTACGTATATATTTACTCCTGAAGGACATAGACCCGAAAGTTGATAGTATATCGAAGAGAAGTGGTTGGTCTTTAAATTGATACCAATTATATTGTTGTATGTACTCGGCAAATATTGAAAAATGAGCTCGGGGTAAAGCCATTGAAATTCCAAAAAGTGCAAGAACTTAAGGGCTAAACAGAATGCACGCGTTGAGCCATCCGTCGCGTTATATGTTATCGAAAATACAACAACCACAAGGAAGCGAAATGCGTTTGTGTTATCGTGTCCTTGTGGTTGTTGTATTTCGATAACATATAACGCGACGGATGGCTCAACGCGAGCATTCTGCTTAGCCCTTTACACCGCAGAAAGAAAATAAACCCAAAAGAGCTAAAGAGTTGCTTCGCTTGGCCGAAAGTAGTGAACTGCCGAATTTGGTTTTCTCCGATGAGAAAACATTCGTTGTCCATCAGTTTGTAACCAATCAAAATGATCGTGTTTACTTGTCAAAGAGGTCAGCTGAAAATGTGCTCCTTTGGTTGGCCATCAGAACTCAAGCGTCGGCCATAGTGATGAATTGGGCCGCCATAGCAGCCGATGGTCGCTCTCCGCTCGTATCAATCGGTCTTGGCATCAGAATAAATGCCGAATGTTATCGCGAAAATATTCTGGAGGGTGTATTAAAGCCTTGGGCACACAAACATTTTGGCCGCAGACCTTGGACATTCTAACAGGACTCAGCACAATCGCATTCAGCACGCACACCCAAGCGTGGTTACAAAATGAGCGATGAACCGCTTCCAGCGCATAATGGCCACCAAAATCTCCGAATACCAATCCGTTGGACTATTGTGCCTGGAGTATTTTCGAAAGCAAGGTTGACATTAAAAAATACCAACGTGACGATCACCTCAAGCAAGCGCTTCGCCGGGAATGGGCCAAAATAAAAAATGCAGAGCAACATTCGGGCAGCATGTGACGGTTTCATTGGCCGTTTGAAGGCCATAATTCGTGCCAAAGGTGACCAATTCGAAAAAATCTAAACTTATTCTTTAATTTGATGCTATTTCCGACAGTTTTTGCTTTCATTCAATAAAAATTGAAAGAAATGTAAAAATTATGGCGTTTGACTTTGTTGCTGTTTTTTTAACTCACCCTGTATAAAAAGTTGTCCACCATGAAAGCGAATGCGAAATTTCAGACCGTTCCAACTTTTTTACTATTTATGGTACCATATTTAGTATACTTTAAAACGTGTTTCAAAAATCTTTTTTGGCACAGTACTTGTATTTACTGTGCCAAAACTTTCCGATACATTGCGATTTTTTTAAGAAGGCCTGATTGCCAAAATGGGCTTGACCGATGAATCGCATTTTCCTGTATTCGACAGTTTAAAATATGAAGATTTTTGAAACACGTTTTAAAGTCTACTAAATATGGTACCATAAAAAGTAAATAAGTTCGAACGGACTGAATTCGTTATAGCCTCCACCAATAAGTGGACATTTGAAATAACTAAACTTGACACGGACTTTCATATTGGGTGGTCATTGTAAATTTTTGGTAGGAAGTTTTGATTGAAGATTTGGCATCCAATGAAAATCGAAAATATTAAACAATGGCCAATTCGATAGAAAAACGCGATTAAAATACCGAATATATAAGGTGTCGTTGTAAGGGCTCCACTCCAAAACTAATGTAAATATTTATAGTTATGGTAGAACGATTTTCTAGCCAATGATAATCCTAAATACTAAATTACAGCCAATTCTACCAAAACAGTGCCCAAACTCCGCAAAATACCAAAATTGGAGGGAAACCCGTTAAATGAGGCCTACCCTCTAACGTGTTCTCACATTTATAATTTCTGCTAAGGAGATTAACTTCCCAATGAGAATCCTAAATATCTGATTTTCTACTCTAAATATCCTAGAATAAGTAAAATATATATGCAAAATTGTACCGACATAGTCAAATCGACATATTTCTGTGCACATTATGCGATCTTCGACGAATTTTTTTTTTTGAGGGATATAATAATTAACTTCTATAATTGGAGTGTGTATCAGGAGAGTGAAGGGAAGAATGTTGACCAGAAATAACAAACGTCAAAAAAATTCATTTGATTTGATATTGAATTTAATAAATTGAAATTTTTACATATATTCTGATATAACAATTCGGTCAAAAAAGAAAAAAATCCTAATATCTGAAATCATTAGGATTTTTGTTTTCTTTCTTGACCATTTTCAACGATTCGAACTTTAAAATTTGGTTAGTTTATTTGTATATGTATGGATATTTTTCTTCAGGATATTTTTAGGATATTCCGTCTGTTGAATTTATAACATAATATTTCTTGTTCTATTTAATTTTAAATAGTAAATAGAATTCTGTGCAACAACAACAACAAAAATTCTAACCAAATACTATGTGACGCATTTGTGAATATGTGCGTGTGTTTGAATTTCTATATTTTTATGTAAAAATTATTGTTATTATTATTAATTTTGTGGTTAGATTCAAGGTCAACAATTTGAAACAACAACAACAAAAACAACAATTATTGTTGTTTTGTTTAAAGATTTCTATTTTTGATTTGAAATGTCCTTGACCATTATCGTGTTGTGTTGATGTGTCGGATAAGCCACAAAATTTCAATATTAAAAAAATAAAACTACACAAAGAAAATTAAAAAAAAAATATTGTAACTATTGGTGGAACCTCGAACAGAGCAAAATAAATGTACAATTATAGGTTTACATGTCCTTGGTTCTAAGGTTCGAAGTGGTTCGAAGTCTCACCGCCCATTTTTCAATTCTATGGAATCCTTCTGAAATATTGCAAATACTTTTATCTATAATACAACCTTTCATTAATAACTCCACATTCCTTAAAATAATATTAGACATTTTCCAACCAACATATCCTTTCGTCGCTTCCAAATTCATTTTAGGTTCACACACACATTCCAATACACCAATCTTCATCGCCATCTATTACATTTCCAAATTGTTTTTTCGTCACTATTTGTTTGGTTGTTGGTCATTAGATTGATTACTTTTTGTGTGTCTCACATCCTCTTCACAATGGTTACATTTCCCCCTGCCATAAAAAAACGAAAACCCATGTTGAAAATAAAAAGATTCCACACTCTAGCATTCCAGCTCATCATCATAATTGTGTCACAATTTCCGTTTAGTTGGTAAATCACTGCCTGCCATCAAATCGTCCGTCACCACCATTGTCGATGGCAACTTTATCCGCGCGAAAAATAATGAAATTGCCCGATTCAAGGT
The DNA here is from genome assembly GCF_032173495.1 of Musca vetustissima. Classification (NCBI taxonomy): domain Eukaryota; kingdom Metazoa; phylum Arthropoda; class Insecta; order Diptera; family Muscidae; genus Musca; species Musca vetustissima. The sequence goes on from NW_026883887.1 coordinate 23,884, forward strand.
GTGACTGCCAGTTTGATGGTTGGATGCGAGCTCGTGTGAATGAATGCAGTTGACGTGACGTTCGTTTCGTACATGTTTTTGTTAGAGCTAATTTGTATGGTTTTAACAGCAGCAACAACAACAACACAGTGGAAGATTTTCATGGGCGCTGCGGCTTTGAATAATTTCCAATAAATGGGATGTTACATATAACACCCTACTCTACGAAACTGCCTTGTTGGCGAACAGTTCATAGAAAGCAAAAGAAAAGACCTCCGACAGGGCCACAAATTGAGGAAATGAGATGGACAATATGAATGCCAAAAATTGGCATTGTACTTTGTATATATCTGGGAAATTACAGAAAATTTCTCTTTGGAAGGTACCAGAAGGAGAGGGCCAACGGGTCCCAACTGCGAACTAGATCTAGGTTTGTTAAAGATAATAGGTTGTGCAAAGTTTGGTTCAAATCGGACATTCCATTCGCCTGATATTGGATTTGTAAATATTGAAAATCTTGATCATTTGTGGGGAAGGTACCAGAAGGAGTGAACCAATGGGTACCGTCTTCAGACTTGATGTAGGCTTGGTAGAGATAACAGGACGTGCAAAGGCTGGTTGAAATCGTACATTTCTTTCCCCTGTATTGGATTTACAAATATTGAAAATATTGATCATTTGTGGGGAAGGTACCAGAAGGAATGGACCAATGGGTCCAATCTTCAAACATGATCTAGGCCTAGTTAAGATAATAGGTTGTGCAAAGTTTATTTCAAATTCTATAATCCGTTCGCATGATATTATAAAATTCATATTTGGCAATATGTTGACCATTTTGTGGGGGAGGTACCAGAAGGAGTAAGCCGACATTCCCCATCGAACTTAAAATAAGTTTGAAAAAAAAAATTACGATGTGCAAAGTTTGGTCAAACAACGAAAAATCAAATTTATCATGTTGTGATAGACGGATAGCATTCATCCAATGTTTTAGACGTTCGATCGATACGAGGAGGAATATCGATTCGAACCATTACCCTGTAGCAGCCAAGGTTCGCACTCGCCTTAATGTAGCAGCCAAGGTGCGTTCAATTGTAACATGGGAACTCGACGTCAAAAAGCTGAAAACACAACAGATAGCAGAAGCCTATTGCATTCAACTCTCCCACCAGCTCGACGAAATCACTCCTTGTCTCGATAATAATATAGAAGCACGATGGAAAATAATTGCCCATTCCCTACACACTGCAGTAAAAACAACACTTGGGTACTAAAGATCACCATCAAGAAACCCGTGGTAGATCAGGAGTGTCGTAATTCAACTTATGTGAAAAACGCAGCGTATTAAGCAACCCTGCAGCCAGTAGCATGAAGAAATGCGTTAGAGAATTATTGGGAGAAAAGGAGAGAGGAGAAACGTATTTTCAGGAAGGAAGAAAGAACAAGGAAAACGTGAGCGCGAGCAAATCGAGAGGTACAGGTGTCAGAACGAAGTCCGGATATTTTATCAATGAGTAAAACACCAATCCGAAGTCAGAAATGAACATGGAAACCTGGTGACAGATACAGGTAGTGTGTTGAGGACTTGGAAGGAGCATTTTGATAAGCTTCTGGTAACAAATAGTGGCGGTGAAGAAGATACCCCAGAACCAATAAGAGATCATGGTATAGAGTGTATACCACATAGCCAAGATGAGGTCATAAAAGCAATTAATCGGCTCAAGAACAATAAACCAGCAGGAGCCGATGGCTTACCAGCCGAACTATTCAAGACTGGTGGTCAGATGCTGGTCAGGAGCATGCACTAGCTGATTAGTACAATTTTGCTAGAGGAATGCATGCCCAATGATTTGAACCTCAGCATCTTGTGCCCCGTGCACAAAAAAGGAGACAAGACGATATGTGACAACTATAGGGGAATTAGCCTTCTTCCCATCGCATAAAAAGTGCTATCTAGTGTGCTGTGTGAACGATTGAAGCCAATGGTCAATGATATTATTGGACCATACAATGCGGCTTCAGAACTGGCAAATCCACGAAAAACACATCGACACATACCACCTATTCGTCGACTATAAAGCCGCATTCGACAGTCTTATACGTTCAGAGGACTAGATAGCCATGTCTACGTTCGGCATTCCTGCAAAATTAATACGGCTATGCAGGATAATTTGAAGTGGCACAAGGTCGGCAGTTAAAGTGGGAAAGGACCTATCGGAGCCCTGAAGATTCATACAAGGTGAAAAGTTGTCGTGTGATTTTTTTAACATCCTGCTGGAAAAGGTGATACTACCCATACTGTTATATGGATCTGAATCATGGGTACTTACGCGAACAGATGGCAGCTCTTGGAGTGTTGCGAGAAAAATTCTCCAAAAGACCTACGGACCGATCTGCGTTGACGGTGTATATCGCCATCGAATGAACCATGAGATGTACCATCTATTCTCGGACATCGACATTGTCAAACGTTTTGAGCTGCAGCGACTACGTTGGCTAGGTCATGTTGTGCGAATGGATGAGGATGCCCTAGCTCAAAATGCATATAAAAGCGAGCCGACTGATGGTTTACGCAGAAGGCCACGAACACAATGGAAGGATCAAGTGGAAAAGAACATTTCGGAGCAAAGTCTTTCAAATCGGAAGAGCTGCGCACAATACCAACGCGCCTTGAATTCTTTTTTAAGCTCGGCGTATGGAACAAATGTTCTGTCACAAACCAACTAAGTAAAGTAAGTAATACTGATATCGATAACTTCCCACAGAGAATACCCTAAAAACTGGACCATTACTAATAATTTCGGTAGAAAGATTTGCTAACCAATGAGAGTCCAAAATACTATTTTTCAAAGCATTGAGTGAGTGAATCGAGAGACTCTATCCAGAACAATGTGCGGACTGAGTTTCCATCATCATTCATAATTTAAATTTGTATGAACTATTAGTAATTGCATATTGTGGACCATGTCGGATAATACCATCATAGTTATCGTGCAACCCAAACATTTTTTATATAGACTCCAAATTGTCTGAAAATGATTTGATCCAAACACATCTGGATGTCTTCAATTTTTGAAAGTATAGTTCACGTATACAGGGTGAGATAAAAAACTGCAACAAAGTCAAACGCCATAATTTTTACATTTTTTTTTAATTTTATAGAATTAAAGCAAACAATGTCGGAAATAGCATCAAATTTTAGAATAAGTTTAGATTTGTTCGAATTGGTCACTATTGGTACGAATTATGGCCTTAAAACGCTGCCCGAATGTTGAGGCGATCGACACGTAGGTATTTTTTAGTGCCAACCTTGCTTTCCAAAATACTCTAGACACAATAGTCCAACGGATTGGTATCCGGAGATTATGGTGGCCATTGTGCGTTGGAAATGAAGCGAGGAACCTCATTTTGTAACCATTCTTGGGTGGCGCAAGCTAAGTGTGCTGAGACCTGTTGGAATGTCCAAGGTCTGCGGCCAAAATGTGCCCAAGGCTTTAATAAACCGTCCAGAATATTTGCACCATAATATTCGGCATTTATTCTGATGCCACGGTCGATTAATACGAGTGGAGAGCGACCATCGGCTGTTATGGCGGCTCACACCATCTCCATGGCCGGCGCATGAGTTCTGGTGGTCAACCGAAGGTGCACATTTTCAGCTGACCTCTTTGGCAAGTAAACATAATTACTTTGTTTGTTTATAAACTGCTGGACAACGAATGTTTTCTCATCGGAGAAAACCAAATTCGGCTGTTTACCACTTTTGGTCAAGAGAAGCAACTCTTTTTCAATATTTGGAGCTATTTTGTGGCCACTGCAACACGGGTTGCGATCAAGACGCTTATTTACTTTTCGACCGATTACTGCTGATGTTGCTGTTTTCTTCCGCCCACTTCCTTGACGTCGGACTATGCTACCAGTATCACGGTAACGAGCGATGGTACGAGACACAAAAGATTTATTCACATTTAAATGCTGGAGTGCTCTAACGATAGCCACTTGTGGTTTTCCAGTCAAATATAAGAAATCACACTATGACGCTTGAATTCCATCACGAATAATTTTTTTCTGGAAAATTCTCACCAAAATATTTTGGTACGCTTGTAAACAATATAATGAGCTGTCGCTGGACGAGTGGCTTCGAAATGACAGCAGTCTGAAGTTGGTTGCAGTTTTTTCATTTCACCCTGTATATCTTTATTAGGCTGAGGGTATAAATATATTTCCCTCTAGGTGCTTTGGTTATTGGAGATGATATTGATTCAATATTTTGGAAATTTTGTGTAAAATAAGTAATTTATTAAAAAGTTTTCCCACCACTGTTTTGGCAAATACAAACATATCCATATCTACTCATTTGCGAATAAGTTAATGGTCTAGTAGAAACATACATACACATGTATATATGTATGTACAGGATTGTCATTTGTGCATATGTGTGTGTTATCCTCTGAATTCTGTTGCGGCCAAAGCATAACCTGTGAACTTGATTAGCGGTTATTTTGGCTAAAGTTTTTGACATGTTTTGATTTTTACATTTCCAACATTTGTTTTTTTTTTAAATTCAATCTCTCTTGACATTTGTTTTACATGGCGGCCGCCGGTGGTGACGCCGTTTAGTTTGTTTGGTGGGTTCATATTAAATTTAGTTGTGGCGGTGATTGAAAACAAAAAAATAAATACAAAATAAAATAATCGGGAGAAAATCAATAAAACTAAATGCTAAACATTTTTAGTAAATTAAGTGCCATTTTATGGTGTTGTTGCTGCACTAGACTAAATAGGGAAATGTTTAATTAGGAAATGTAAAATGGTTTGGTAGTGGTAGGTTGGTTTAGATGTCAAGGAAGGGTGGTGAGGTGTGTTTATATTTTGAATTAATTTAATTGAATTTGAATAGTAATTTGTTTTTTCCTAATATTCTTATTTAAACAATGTTTAAATAAGAAATCGTGTGTAATGTTATGTATTTTAATTTCTATAGACATTAGGTTCGAATTACAATTGTTAATAATTTATAGATTTTAAGTAGTGTTGGCGGGTTATTTCGGATTTAGATTTGTATTTTGTTCTTACAAAATAGTCAGGCTGACTCCCAGTTTGTTGTTCTTATAAAAAAAAACACAATTTATTAGTGGGAAATGTATGGCATTGTCTGCCGAGGGGTAAGGCAGGGAAGACTATAGTTTCGGATCTCGCCACTGATCCTAATCATCACCGATGAACATTTCGATGTTTTTAAAATAATTCTGAAGATATTATTAACAACATTACACACGTTACCCTCATCATTTCCTCCTTAATGTCATTACATGATTTTTGTTGCTTAATTGCTCAAAAAATCGAATTGTCTTTGTTGTCGATGACATATTAGAAAGTTAGTTAGCACAATAACAACAACCTCGTTTACCTATCAAAGAGCTTTAATTGAAAAATTGATTATGTTTTTTTTTTCTCTCTGCTGTTGTTGTAGGCAGGATGTTAGTGGTTTTTCATTGAATTACACACATACACACGCATAGAGGTACTTTTTACAAATTTTATAAAATTAGCGACAATGTGGTGGTTTCTAATTTAGCCTTTTTTGGTTTTGTTTGCTGTCGCTGGAAAATAGAAAATTTATTTTCAATAGCACAAACTTAAAGGTTTCGGGAAAATTGTGATTTCTAAATAATTAAATTAATATGGATTTTACTGAATCAGACTCAATAGGACTAAATTTTAAATGGGAGTTTTTTATTATTGAAATATTCTGATTTTGTGCTGATCAAGAATGAGATATCCAATGAAACTTTTCCATGTCACAAATTGAATACATACTTGAAGACAAAATTAACTCTAAATCTTAAAGATTCAAATATTTGCTTGTAACAAAAGCAGAGTATATTTTCAGGAAGATTGTAAAATATACAGGCAAAAACTTAAGGCTAAAAATGAAAAAAAGTAGTAAAATAAACTATTATTTTTCAAATTCAAAAAAAATAATAATAATAAACGACACAAGTATAAAACCAGTGAGCGGAGCAGTATAGTCGGACGGGGCCGACCATACGATACCCTACACAACTGCCACGGAACTCTAATTTTCTGCGGATGTTTATTTCGAGCATGGACATTTTTTCGTGATATTTGCACCCTCTTGCATGATTAGAGGTCAAAACATCACATCTTTCCTTACACTGACATATTTTCCGAATATCACTAATATTAAGCACAGCACTTCTAATTACTTATCCAGATTTCCTTCGACGTGGATTGTGTTGTAATATTCGGCTTTCAAGTGTGGCCTATAGATCGACTCGAAAAGAAACACAAAAAATAAGTTTTCGGTCCACCTCATCCCAATATTATTATCTGAACATCACCGAAACTTATAGGTGTTGCCTTGACCACAACTGGAATCTCATGGAACATTTCAAAGCGATCCGCGCTATATTTTCGCCTTCTAATGTGGTAATGGGTTACTAAATAATCTTTGAATACGTAAGCATCTGCAAATATTTACGTGAAACTCCCACATCCGAGTACATACGACAATATAATTGGTATCAATTTAAAGGTCAACAACTCCTCTTGGAGAATACAAATTTTATCATTTTTCACACAAAAGTCAGAGTCCATTTTACCCGCTAAATATTGACCAATTACATAAATATTAACCGATCTTTACCAAAACCAATAAGGGTCTTTATTGGCCAGAACCCATCCTACATGCAAAATTTCGTGAAGATTGGTCCATAACTGTGTCCTGAATCGTGTTTACAAATTATAATTGACAGACGGACGGACAAACATGTCTAGATCGGCTCAGCTAGTCGAGATATTTCGCTAGACCAATATTTCGCGGCGTTACAAACACTTGGGGATGCACAAAGCTATAATACCCTGACATAGTTGTGTAGGGTATAAAAAACAACGAAGTTTTTACCCTCAACCTTATGACTCATAAAGGTATATAAGGGGAGAGGGGGGCACCTTTGAACAGCGCTCATAAAATCTTGGTTTAAAATTTTTCCGACCCACAACCACATTTTTGTATATGGCAATCTTGTTCTCTATCTGCGTAAACCACTTTGGGTGAGGCACCTTTGAACATGACCATTAAACTCGAGTAAAAAACGGAGTTCTTAACTTTTGGCTTCGATTTCTCAAAATTTCAAATGGGCTAATAAGATTACAAAATTAACTGTATTTTTCGCCATATTAATTTTTGTTTTTATGTCATTTTATGTGTTAATAAATTTTGATCTGAATTTTTTAATTTTCGAAAATTTTTGTATATATTTTTTAATAAATAAATGTATTTTTGATATGTTTGAATAACACACATTTATATTTTAACATAAACACTGTAAAAAACCAAGCCATTCAAAAATGTCAAGCCTTGTTCAAAAATGTCAATTCAAAAATGTCAAGCCTTGTTCAAAGGGGGGCCCTGGGGGGCAGTTTTGTACACTTTGACTTCCTCCCTTAAAACAGCAATAAAATATTTATATCAAGCTTAAAGTATGTCATATGTATATTCATTGTAAAGGTTACATATGTACCTATTAGTTAAAATGTATAAGAAACCAAAAATTATAAAATAAAAAATTTTATGAGGCTTGAAAGAAAAAAGTGTTCAAAGGTGCCCCCTCTCCCCTATATGGGAGATACATGTAAATCTGAACCGATTTTCACGAAATTTAACACACATCGTTCTATACTTAATTTAGTACGCTATGCCAAATTTCGTGCAAATCGAAGTGTATATAGGGACTTTGGTGCACCATTTACATATAATCGGACGCAAATATATTTGGGTGCTATATCTAAATCTGAACCGATTTTCACGAAATGTAGCACACATCATTGTAGACATAATTCAGAACGCTATGCCAAATTTCGTGCAAATCGAAGTGTATATAGGGACTTTGGTGCACCATTTACCTAAAATCGGGCGAATCTATATATGGGAGCTATATCTAAATCTGAACCGATTTTCACGAAATTTAGCACACGTCATTCTAGTCTTAATTCAGTACACTATGCCAAAATTCGTTCAAATCGAATGATTTTCAGGGACTTTGGTGCACCATTTACCTAAAATCGGAAATTTGAATCAATTTTCCCAATTTCAATAGGGTTCGCCCTTCGGTCTAATAAGTGACCTATGCCAAATTTCATCCAATTCGGAGCATAAATTGGACCTGTACTTTGTTTACATGGACATGTTTTAGCGGAGACATAAACCAATTTTTTTTACGAGTTAACTGTGAACACGAAATTTGTAAATATAATGAATTTTACACGATTTTAACAATAACAAGTGAAAAAGGCGTTAAGTTCGGCCGGGCCGAACTGTGGATACCCTCCACCATAGGTATACTGATAGTTACGTAAAATGAAAATGAAATGTGGACATATAACGACAATTCTACCAATCGATTTTTGTAAACCATAATGTACACCAAAAACAAATTCCAGCAAGTGTTAATGGAGCTTTTACATAGCATCTCAAAACCCCAAAACGTGGGCCGATATTGATATCGCATGTTAGGGTGGAGCATGAACCCCAAAATACCCAAAATTGGGGGTTGCACGAAAAAAATGGGTATCGAATGTCGATATTGAAAAGTCGACCCTCACAGCTTAAAAGTCGACTTCGGCTTTTAGACTTTTCTATACAAAAAGTCGATGAGTCGATTTAATAGGGATAAGTAAATCGACCATCCGCGGACTCCCCCGGATATAAAAAAAATATTTTAGGCCAACGAGAGCGAAAGAGCATTTTTTGTAACGATATTGAACTGTTGTTGTTCTTGTTATGGCTATGCCAAAGGTATGAACGGCAACGACAAATTTGTATGGAAGTCATAATTCCGACCACATCCAGAGCAGACAGATTGGCACTTTGTGGCTTTGGGAATATTTGTATTTTTTTTTTTTTTAATATTTTGTCTGAAAATGAAACTATAAAATTTTGTTTTTGTATAATAAATGTGATGGATGTGTGTTGAAAGAACAATATTTTACAATGTTGGTATATTCGGTGGGGGAAAGTCTAGAATGTCTGTGATATTACCAGTCTATGTTTTGGTATAGCCCCACAATTTCCGGTATTCGAATGGTTTTTGGCGGCATTTTCAATTTGTTAATTCGAGACCTTTTACAAACTAGCCTAATTTTAATGGTAACAAGGTCCTATCATAATACCATTCGATTCGATGATAAATATGTTCGTTTTTGTTTAAGTATTGGTATTAAAATTCATAAACTGTGAGCGAGATTTTCAAAACCTTAGACATATCTCCCATAATTATTTATATCGTTGCGCTTCCCAAACCTCAATATATTCAACGGAGACCTCATAAAATACGGGGTGTTTGGTATTGAAAAACTTATCATAATAAATATTTACGATAATGCGGTACCATTCTTATTCTCAGCTGAATTGCCTTCAATTAGATATTTGGGGTTCTCACTGGATGTCAAATCGTCCTACCCCAATTTTTGGTATTTTGAGGTTATCAGTATGTACATCATAATGAGTAGAACATTGCGAACGACAACAGCTACCTTTGAAGGAATTGAGAAGGAGTCTGTTAAAGTGGGACTGCCAGTAAATGCCGAGAAGACCAAGCTGATGGTATCATCGCGCAAGACGTCCAGTAGACTCGGACCAACTGTGGAACTTGAAAACTACATCTTTGAGTACCGCCATAAGCAAAACTAATAACATCAGCTTTGAAATCCGGAAAGAATAGTGTTGGCCAACCAATGCTACTATGGTCTGAGTAAGCTATTCAAAAGCAAGGGCACTTCTCGCTCGACCAAAAATATACTCTACAAGACTCTGATATTACCCGTGCTGTTGTATGGATCAAGCATGTAGTTGAATATTTCGTATTCTCTTGGTAGCAATTAGGGTGCCCATTGAATTATTCCACTCATGGTGAAGGGCATAAAAAAGTACAACTCAGCCTAAGAAGTTTTTATTTTTATACCCTACACAACAATGTTGTTAGTGTATTATAGCTTTGTGAAGCCCCAAGAGTTTGTAACGTCGCCTACATCCACCTTTAAGTACATCCACCGATCGTCATATCTCGACTAGCTGAGGCGATCTAGACATGTGTATCCGCCCGTCCGTCTGACCATTATCATTTGTAAACATGTTATAGGCCACAGTTATGGACCAAACTTCACGAAATTTTGCATGTAGAATGGGTTCTGGCCAATGAACCCTTTCTTATTTTTGGTAAAGATCGGTTAATATTTAGGGGATGAAATAGACCAAATGCTTAATAATTTTTTATGGCTCGAACATCAAGAAATTTTACATGGAGCCAATGAATAAGCATGCCTGTTTTGACAAAGATCGGCCAATATTTAGCGAATCAAATGGACTCAGATTTTTGTGTGAAAAATTTCAAAATTTGTATTCTATGGCGTATATATTTACCCCCCCCCCCATTCTCGAGGTCAAAATTTTTGTTGACTTAATTCCAATCTACACTAATTCAAGATTGTCCCTACAAAATTTCAAGCTGAAGAGCTCCTCAAACTTTAAACGCGTTTTTCTCTAAACATTTTTTTGCGAATGGCGGGCACGATAACTTAAAAACTAATAACCCAATCCATTTCAAATTTTTACACGTTTCTCTGTGAGTGTATAGCTATCGTATGAACTAGGATCGGTGAAGATCTTCCTTATTTTTTAACTTGGTTTTTGGTCAAAAATCAGCGATTTTCCAAAAATATTTTTTTAAAGGTCCGCCATTTTGTTAATTTTAGAGCGAAGTCAATAATCCTAGTTCATACGAGAGCCAGACATGTACTCTTTCTAACACCGTTGGGGGGGGGGGGGGTCTGTGGTGTTTCCCTTAATAGTGTAAAAATTTTGGGATGGAGTGGACCGAATTTTTTTTTTTTTGTTTATTTCGAGTCGATCTATAGGTCAAAATTCTGACAAGTAATTAGAAGGGCTGTACTGAATACTGGATATTCGAATATTCGTAAAATATGCCAGTGTAGGGAAGAGGTGCGGTTAACCACTAATCGGGCAAGAGGGTGTCAGTATCATGAAATGTTGTCCAGGCTCAGAATAATCCTCCGCAAAAAGTTAGAGTTCCGTGGCAGTTGTGTAGGGTATCGTATGGTCGGCAACGTCCGACTATTCTGCTCCACTCACTAGTTTTCTCTTGTCATTTGAAATCTACAATTTTAAATCTACAACAAATACGACGTCATCATATCAAAATATTTCAATTGCCCTCATTTCGTTCTCATATCATCATATCAAAATATTTCAATTGCCCTCATTTCGTTCTAATTGTATTTCAATTAAGTCACGACAGTCAATCACCAAAAAGAAGTACCAATGAAATTTGTGCGGTTTTTGGAATAACCAAAGCTTTTACGTAGATTTTGAATTAAAATTCATACCAGCAACAACAATTCAAATGAATTGCAATTTTGACGTCATTGGAGCATAGGATTTCTCAATTTCCCCTATAAATCAAACCAACCTCGTATATGTGTGTGAAATATTTATGTGACAGACATTTGTTAATTATGACGGAATAAGTCAATGGCGGTGTTGGGACATTTGGGTGAGTGGGAAGTTGTTGAAATGAGCAAAAAAAATTTTGCAGGATATAATGGAGACAAAATAAAAAAAGAAATACTATAGGGAGAAGGTCTAATAAAATTAGGAGTGTAGGGATTTCTCTTCTAAATTGAACGTGTACTAAAAAAAAAACAAATTAATTTTATTCATTACCCTAACCTACACCAATATTTAACCATAATCCGCTATTATTTACCCCAAAATATTGTTATAAACTTATTGTTGTATTTTGAATTAAAAGTCTTCATTATTTGCTTATGCGCATGCGCGCCATGCATACTAATTATTGGCAAAAGTCCGAAAAGTGCCAAAGCAGCAACAGGGTTTATGTCTCCAGTTTTTTTTTCAATTTTAATTTTCTTCTTCTTCTCAAGAATGATGATATGAAATTTTTGGCGTACGTGCAGTTTGTGCCGTTCATCCGATGTGAATTTTTACCATTTTTTGTCCCATCTCCTTTTCGGGACATCTTCAACGATATGGGTTCCATTTTTGTCTCATTATAGAAATATGATTAGTGTCTGCCCGGGGGGATATTCATACATAATTTTATGTCACCATATCGGATTTACGATTTCATCGACACATACAAGTGTATGTTTGTCTGATTCGGAACTGTGGCTGATTCACAATTGTGGGAAAATCCATTTGGCGGCATGCCGTATTAATTTTATTCTTGTAATTTGTGATTGACTGTTGTTGTTTTTATTATTTTTGTATTTTATTTATTAATAATCTCAGCATTAATATGAAAATGTGGGAATGGGCTTGAACACGTGTGATGGCTATATAAAACAATTGAGTTCCTTCAGAAAATGGATATATATTAATATTGAGATCAAAGTTCATTTAAGTTTTCTAGATCGAATTTGAAGAATAAACCTACCTACATAAAATAGTGTACCGGATTAAAAACCGATGGGTCCCTTAGGGGATCAGGAAAAACAATTCTTCCAAAGTGATTTTTGAATATCTTTAAAGAAAATAAAGAAATAGGCATATTAGTGTGTGAGTTATGCTCCTACCCCACCATATTTATTACTTTTGGTATTATACTTAAGTAATACTTCTGGTACTACAAAAGTATTATCAGTCTACGTTTAGGTATACGTTTTTTTCTCCTGGAAGCCCAAACCGATTTTACGTATTTCGAATTTTTACTTACCTAGCTCGCTCGAGATTTTGGGTGGCGTAGCAACGGCTCTGATTGGCTCTAACATGGCGAAGCGCAGGCTTATCTTGGTCCCTCTTTCACCTCAATTGTGGGCAATGACCTCACCGCGGTATCACCTACCGTAGCTACTTTCATCATCCGTTGAAATAGTGAGCTGCTATGTGCCGCGAGTTCACCCATAAGAACTGTACAAAAATGGGTTGAGGCGTCGGGTTAGTTGCCCACACTCGAAAAACCCCCCTACTATGAAAAATCACAGAAAAATAAAACCAAAACCCCCTAATGTTGACTACCCCCGCAAACATATAAATGAGCACGATCAGCGAATCTGCACTTGGAATGTGCACACGCTGTACAGAACAGGCGCAGTTTTCGTTTTAGCGGATACACTCAAGAAGTAGAAAGCCGATAGTATTGCCTTACAGGATATGCGATGAAAAAGGTGTAAGTAAATCAGATGATTACGCCTTGTATTATAGCTGCCATGAAACGAAGCATGAATTTGGCTGCGGATTTATGGTTAACAGAAGAATAAAAAACCTCGTCTCCAGATTCACTCCAGTAGATAAGCGAATTGCTATAATTCGTATAAAAGCGAAGTTCTTACATCAGTCTTATTTGGGCCCATTCTCCGACCGAAGACAAAGATGAGCAGACCAATGACATATTTTACGAGCGCCTAGAAACACTAATGACCGCTGCCCTGTGCATGACATTATTTTTGAGTATCCTCAAATTTTGCTAGGATACTTTAATGCAAAAATAGGAAGAGAAAATATTTTTGGCCGCACCGTCGGAAAATTCAGTCTTCACGAAGAAACATCCGCCAACGGCATGAGGTTGACTGACTTCGAGGCAGCAAAAAAACATGGTAGTTAGCAGCACCAGATTCAAACATTTCGTTGTACACTAGGCCATCTGGATTTCTCCTGATCAAGCAACGAGAAATCAAATTGTATTAGACGTTCGATCGATCCGAGGAGCGAATATGGATTCGGACCATTACCTTGTGGAAGCCAATCTTCGCCCTCGTCTTAATGTAGCAGCAAAGGTGCGATCTAATGTAACACGGAAACTCGACGACGACTTACCCACCTGCTTGACGAAAGCACTCCTTGTCCCGATAATAGTATAGAAGCACAATGGCAAAGAATTACCCACTTCCTACAAACTGCAGCAAAAGTAATATTTGGTTACCAAAAACCAACATCAAGAAATCCATGGTACGATCAGGAGTGCCGTAATCCTATTGATGGGAAAAAACGCAGCGTATAGGGCAACCCCGAAGACAGTAGCAACACGTAATGCGATGGAGAATTATCGGCAGAAAAGGAGAGAGGAGACGCGTATTTTCCGAAAAAGAAGAAATAAAAACGGAAAAAAGTGAGCGGGAGCAAATCGAGATGTACAGGAGTCAGAACGAAGTCCTGGCTTTGGTGCAGGCACATCCTCCTGTAGAGATGAAGATGGAACCCTGGTGACATATTGCATACATCGAACAGACAGCGAGCTGAGGATCTGGTATGAGCATTTTGAAAAGCTTCTGGTATAAAACAGTGGCGGTGAAGAAGATACCCCAGAACCAATAAGAGTATAGAGTGTATACCACCTATCCAATATGAGGTCAGAGCAGCAATTAATCGGCTGAAGACCAATAAAGTAGCAGGTTCTGATGGATTACCAGCCGAAATATTCAAAATTGGTGGTCCAATGCTGGTCAGGAGCAATTTTTACTCTATAAAAGGTCCACGAAAAACACATGGACGCATTCCACTTATTCGTCAACTGTAAAGCCGCATTCGACAGCCCTATCCGTTCAGAGGTGTTTAAAGCCATGTCTGCGTTCGGCATTCCTGCAAAATTAATACGGATATGCAGGATAAAATTAACTGGCACAGGGTCAGTCAGCAGTTGAAGACGGAAAAGACCTATCGGAGACCCCGTATCCTAACCGTTCATAGGTATTTAAAGCCATGTCTGTGTTTTTCTTGCAAAATTAATACGGCTATGCAGGATAAATTTAACTGGCATAAGGTCAGCAGTTGAAGTCGGAAAGGACCTATCGGAGACCTTTAATACCGAACGAGGGTTCAGACAAGGTGACAGTTTTTCGTGTGATCTTTTCAACTTCCTGCTGGAAAATGTCATACGAGAGGCAAAGGTGAACAGAAATGGCACTATGTACACCAAACAACACATGTTACTCATTTACGCCGATGACATCGACACAATGGGTCGAACAGCCAGCTTTAAACGAATTGAGGTCTGGGGAAGTAAACGGGGAAATGACCAAGCTGATGTTATCAACGCGCAAGACGTCCAATAGACTCAGACCAAGTTGAAAACTACAGCTTCGATATAGTCAAGGATTATAAATACCTCGGTACCGCCATAAAAAAACTATTGACACCAGTTTTGAAATTCGGAAAAGAATAGTGTTGGCCAACAGATTCTACTATAGTCTAAGTAAGCAATTTGGAAACAAGGTTACCTCTCGCCAGACTAAACTCACACTCTACAAAGCTCTTGGAGTGTTTGAGAGAAAAATTCTCCGAAAGATCTATGGGCCGATCAGCGTTAACGCTGAATATCGGCGTCGAATGAAACACGAGTTCAACCATCTATACGCGGACATTTACATTGTCAGTCATATCGAACTGCAGCGACTACGGTGGCTAGGACATGTTGTGCGAATGCATGAGGATGCCCAAAAGGCAAAAGCGTGAATACTGATGGTTCACGCAGAAGGGGAAGGCCACGAATTTGATGGAGAGATCAAGTGGAAGACAACTTCTCGGAACATGTTTTTTTTAAATTGGAAAAACTGTCCACAATATCGACGCTCCTGGAAATATTTTGTAAGCTCGGCTTATGGAACAAATAATGTTCGGTATCGAGCTAGCTAAGGGTATATACACTTTGATATGCTGAAAATGTGCCTCATCGAAATATTGGTTTTAGACCCCATGTTTCTTTGGAACAAATCCGTTTCAGAAAATTTGGAATCGATTTACACATGTCCGGCAAAATTTTCAATATTTTTAAATGCAATATCAGGCGAATGGAATGTCATATTTCAACCCAACCTTGCACAAACTATTATCTTTACCAACCCTACATCAAGTCCGAAGATGGGACCCAGTAGTCCACGCCTTCCGGTACCTCCCTCACAAATGTTCAATATTTTATAAATTGTATCAAAATTGAGTAAGAAACCTCTTTGATAAAAACATATTTCTTATATAAAGCTAATAATTAAATTTGTGTGTAAGACCTCCCCAAACCATAGGCTGGGGGTATATATCTGTCGGCAACACCGACTGACACTTTTTTGCTTGTTGAAAATAAAATTAAAAGATTTAAGCATTGGCCATTAAATAAATGTTCCCATTCCTGTACATTAAACGAATTTAATTCATTCATAATTCTGTTACGTTCTCGTCATCGTACGCTCTACAACTCTTCATCGACTGACGAACACATTTACCCCCCAATAAATACCATAAAATATTGTTGTTATTGTTATCTCGTCATCACAATATTTGTTTGCTTCAGACGTGTCAAATAATATTTGTTTAAAACAAATAAATAATTTATCATTAAATAAACAATTAGGCGGCGCTGGCTACCACAAATAAATAATAATAAATAGAAATTGCTGTGTAATTGATATTTTTGTTGACCGAGTTAACAATTGGTAACAGGTGAACAGCAACAATAGATGGATTCTAATTGGAAATTTTTTAATTGGTTTGTGAGAGAGTTTGTTGTCCAAGTGGATTGATGGCTAGTCAGTTAGACAAACATTGCATTTATTTGTTAAAAGTTCAACTCATGCCAAACAACATTGGATTCGGAAAGCAGGAGGGAGAGAGAGAGCCAATTTTGTTTTGTTTTGTCAAAAGTTTATTGACATTGTTATTGTTGTTACTAGTGTATATGATTTATAGTACAACTAATATTTAATTTACTCACCTGTATATTCGATTTTTTTGGATGCAATGCGTAATCTCAATTGGAATTTCCGCCATCGACGGGACTGCATTTATCTCCGGAACAATCAAGCCAATGATTTCGTATTTTTTTTATTGTTTTTGTTTTCGTTCGTTGTGTGTGTGATTTGTTAATTTTTAATCGTTTGTTAATTAATGTTAATTTAACCGGGAATCAGACACTGAATGATTTACTTTCGGGTTTTTATTTTTTTGTTCGAACGAAATGAAACGAGAAGTAGGTGTGTTTTTGTTTTGTCTATCAATATTTGAATATTTAATTTTTGCAAAACTGCATTTTGTTTTATTATTGTTATTAATTGTGTATGAGTGGGTTTTATTTTCTATACAAAAAATATTGGGACTTTCCGTCGGTTCGGTGATTTTTTTTCATTTCTATTCTTGAATGATTCTATTCCTGTATTTGATATTACAATGTATTCAAATGATATTTGATGTTTAATTGAAGATTTCAATTTTCTGAAATGAAAATAAATTGTAATATTTGAATATTATCTTATTGGAAAATAGTAATGTTTTTTAATATTATTTTAAAAAATCCACGCCTTGATGTCCCATTGAAAAAATCTTTTTTTAAAAAAATCCAGGCCATGAGCCCATTGAACAACTTTTCTTTAACAAAAAAAACTGGCCTTGGTAACTTTTGAAAAAATATTATTAACAAAAACCCCAATCCTTTAAAAAAATATTCTTTAAAAAATCCCGGCCTTGGTACTCTTAAAAAATCCAATCCTTTGAAAAAATCTTCTTTTAAAAAATCCACGCCCTGATGTCCCTTTGAAAAAATCTTCTTTTAAAAAATCCACGACCTGATGTCCCTTTGAAAAAATCTTCTTTTAAAAAATCCACGCCCTGATGTCCCTTTGAAAAAATCTTCTTTTAAAAAATCCACGCCCTGATGTCCCTTTGAAAAAATCTTCTTTTAAAAAATCCACGCCTTCATGGACATAGGCAAATTAGAGAATTATAACAATATAGGGATGTCAGTTCGTGACAGTTTAGGGCACATAATAGGGAATGCAAATTAGAATGATAATACAAAGGGAAAATAATGACAAATAATTAAAATAAATGAAATATAAAAACTTGGCATTCACGTTGATGGACATAGGCAATTGATTTTGTGTGTAGGCATCCTTTGCATGTTTTTGTAGCTCACTCCTAAATAATTTTTTTTTTAGCGGATGCAACCAATGACATTTTGAAAAGTGATCGAGAACGATCAAGATTCCTATATGTCCACTCTTGCTACGGGGGTATGCAACTAACAGATCGATATATATATATATATATATATATATATATATGGTTTTATATATACCTATGGTTTTATATATACCTCCACGACAGGTGAATTATATAATCGCCGAATTACATCAGCTCTAAGGCCATCAAGAACCCATAGCTTCCAGCACTTTTGTTCGTTTTTTTCTGGGTTCTGATATAGCCAAATTGATCAACAATCTGAATATCAGGATATTTCTCTGGTTTAGATTTGATTTTGTTTCGGAGATTAACATATTCAGCACTTTCGAATAAGGGAGATTGTAGACTTATCTCTGGCTGATCAACATCTATCTCGGCTATCTCTTCGTTATACATTCGAGAGAGCGCATCAGGAACAACATTCTCCTTTCTATATCGATGGCTTATTGAGATTTTAAAAGCTTGCAACTTCAGAACCCATCGTGCTAACTTCCCAGAAAGATTGGCTTGCCTCTTGAGCCATACAAGTCTCGAGTGATCTTCTTTTAAAAAATCCACGCCTTGACGGCCTTTGAAAAAATCTTCTTTTAAAAAATCCACGTCTTGACGGCCTTTGAAAAAATCTTCTTTTAAGGGGGCCCCCCCATTCTCGGTGTCAAAAAATTTTTTGATTTAATTCGAATCTACTCTAATTCTAGAATGTTCCTACAAAATTTCAAGTGAAAATCTCAAGAACTCTTGAAGATATAGCCGATTTATTGTGTCAGCATCAAGTGACGGCTAAAGGGCTTCTCAACCTTTAAACGCGTTTTTCTCAAAACGAATGGC
This sequence comes from Musca vetustissima, assembly GCF_032173495.1. Classification (NCBI taxonomy): domain Eukaryota; kingdom Metazoa; phylum Arthropoda; class Insecta; order Diptera; family Muscidae; genus Musca; species Musca vetustissima. The sequence continues at coordinate 42,692 of NW_026883887.1, forward strand.
GGGCACGATAACTCAAAAACTAGTAATCCAATCGGTTTCAAATTTTGACACCTTTCTCTGGGAGTGTGTAGCTCTCGTATGAACTAGGATAAAGCCAATCGGTGAAGATCTTCCTTATTTTTTAACTTAGTTTGTGGTAAAAAATAGGCGATTTTCTATAAAAAAATTTTCAAAGTTCCACCATTTTGTTAATTTTAGAGCGAAGTCAATAATCCTAGTTCATACGAGAGCCAGACATGTCCTCTTTCTAACACAGTTGGAATTTTCGGATTCCGATGTTCCAGTGAGGAGTTATCATGCCCGCCATCGAAAATATGTACTTTTCTTTGAACCCAAAAAACAACAACAACAACTTTTGGTAAATTATTTTTGTTCTTCTTTAAATCTTCAAATATATATGTGCCAAGTTACAAACCTTAACAAGCATTGGTATTCATTTACCAGCCCATTTAAAATCTTAAAAATAAAAAATGGAGAATGGGGGGGGGGGGGTTCCCTTAAAAAATCCACGCCTTGACGGCCTTTGAAAAAATCTTCTTTTAAAAAATCCACGCCTTGACGGCCTTTGAAAAAATCTTCTTTTAAAAAATCCACGCCTTGACGGCCTTTGAAAAAATCTTCTTTTAAAAAATCCACGCCTTGACGGCCTTTGAAAAAATCTTCTTTTAAAAAATCCACGCCTTGACGGCCTTTGAAAAAATCTTCTTTTAAAAAATCCACGCCTTGACGGCCTTTGAAAAAATCTTCTTTTAAAAAATCCACGCCTTGACGGCCTTTGAAAAAATCTTCTTTTAAAAAATCCACGCCTTGACGGCCTTTGAAAAAATCTTCTTTTAAAAAATCCACGCCTTGACGGCCTTTGAAAAAATCTTCTTTTAAAAAATCCACGCCTTGACGGCCTTTGAAAAAATCTTCTTTTAAAAAATCCACGCCTTGACGGCCTTTGAAAAAATCTTCTTTTAAAAAATCCACGCCTTGACGGCCTTTGAAAAAATCTTCTTTTAAAAAATCCACGCCTTGACGGCCTTTGAAAAAATCTTCTTTTAAAAAATCCACGCCTTGACGGTCTTTGAAAAAATCTTCTTTTAAAAAATCCACGCCTTGATGGCCTTTGAAAACATATCCTTTTTAAAAATCAACGCCTCAATGGCCTTTGAAAACATATCCTTTTTAAAAATCGACGCCTCAATGGCCTTTGAAAACATATCCTTTTTAAAAATCTACGCCTCAATGGCCTTTGAAAACATATCCTTTTTAAAAATCCACGCCTCAATGGCCTTTGAAAACATATCCTTTTTAAAAATCGACGCCTCAATGGCCTTTGAAAACATATCCTTTTTAAAAATCTACGCCTCAATGGCCTTTGAAAACATATCCTTTTTAAAAATCCACGCCTCAATTGGTCCTTGGAAAAATCTTCTTTTTAAAAATCCACGCCTCAATTGGTCCTTGGAAAAATCTTCTTTTTAAAAATCCACGCCTCAATGGCCTTTGAAAACATATCCTTTTTAAAAATCCACGCCTTAATGGCCTTTGAAAACATATCCTTTTTAAAAATCCACGCCTTAATGGCCTTTGAAAACATATCCTTTTTTAAAATCCACGCCATAATGGCCTTTAAAAAATCCACGCCTTAATGGCCTTTGAAAACATTTCCTTTTTAAAAAATTCACGCCTTAATGGCTTTTGAAAACATATCCTTTTTAAAAATCCACGCCTTAATGGCCTTTGAAAAAATCTTCTTTTAAAAAATCCACGTATTGATGGCATTTGAAAAAATATTCTGTTAAGAAATCCACGCCTGGATGGACATTTGAAAAAATATTTTTTTTTAAAAAATCCACGCCATGATGTCCCTTTTAAAAAAACCACGCCTTGATGTCCCTTTGAAAAAATCTTCTTTTAAACAATCCACCCCTTGATAGCCTTTGAGAAAATATCCTCTAACATTTTCCATTAAATCGAACTCAATAACGATTCCATATATCCTTAAGTCACATATTATCACCTAACCGTCACACATTCCCGTTCAAAGACATTATGCACCGATTAGCCCATGAATAGACAATCGGGGATTAAAAGGAATTGTTTTGCAATTGAAAAGTGAACCAAGTGAAAACCGCAAAATTCCTTTTAACGACTTTCTATTTATCGAACGGCATAATAAATGGACTCAACGAACGCATTTCAAGGCAGAATGGCCATGGGCAAAGAAAAATGCATTCCTTGGGACAAAAGTAAACTAATGGGGAGAACCATTGCGAATGTAAGTACGCAGAAGTATGGCCTTTGGATTTCTGTACCCAGAGGCAAATGAAGGCAATTACACCTTACGCACAATTACCCAACAAATTGGAGACACAGAATGTAAGGACATATTTTTCTGTCCACCAAAGGACATTACCATACAGAAGATATCCACAATGGACGGTCATGTAGAAGTGGTGTCCATTGAGAAAACATTTCAGCTACTCTCTGTTTTATTTTGCATAACCAGCCAACTATACTGGCATATCCATGTCGGTACTGTAACAAAACCTACAATTTGATTATCCTTTTCACATATGGATGAAGTCACAGGAAGTCGACTGCAACAACCAAAAAGAAAATCCCATGGAGAACAAGTCACATTGCATTTTCAGGACTGTCTTAAGGCCTGTTGCTTTGGTTGCCATTTCAAGTGTTCAATTGTCGTTGTTGTTGTTGTTGAACAGCAACAACTGGTGCCAGTAATGCCTTCCGGGAGTAATGGGGTATTTTTTTTCTCTGCCTATCTTTTTCTAAAAGGTCAATTTCTCACCCTTAATGACACATTGGTTTGGTGCTGTTTAGTATTCAAATAATTTGTAAAGTCGGATAGGCATTTGACGACAGGTCTGCACCCTAGAATCTTCCTTTAAAAAATCCACGCCTTGATGGCCATTGAAAAAATCTTATTTTAAAAAATCCACGCCTTGATGGCCATTGAAAAAATCTTCTTTTAAAAAATCCACGCCTTGATGGCCATTGAAAAAATCTTCTTTTAAAAAATCCACGCCTTGATGGCCATTGAAAAAATCTTCTTTTAAAAAATCCACGCCTTGATGGCCATTGAAAAAATCTTCTTTTAAAAAATCCACGCCTTGATGGCCATTGAAAAAATCTTCTTTTAAAAAATCCACGCCTTGATGGCCATTGAAAAAATCTTCTTTTAAAAAATCCACGCCTTGATGGCCATTGAAAAAATCTTCTTTTAAAAAATCCACGCCTTGATGGCCATTGAAAAAATCTTCTTTTAAAAAATCCACGCCTTGATGGCCATTGAAAAAATCTTCTTTTAAAAAATCCACGCCTTGATGGCCATTGAAAAAATCTTCTTTTAAAAAATCCACGCCTTGATGGCCATTGAAAAAATCTTCTTTTAAAAAATCCACGCCTTGATGGCCATTGAAAAAATCTTCTTTTAAAAAATCCACGCCTTGATGGCCATTGAAAAAATCTTCTTTTAAAAAATCCACGCCTTGATGGCCATTGAAAAAATCTTCTTTTAAAAAATCCACGCCTTGATGGCCATTGAAAAAATCTTCTTTTAAAAAATCCACGCCTTGATGGCCATTGAAAAAATCTTCTTTTAAAAAATCCACGCCTTGATGGCCATTGAAAAAATCTTCTTTTAAAAAATCCACGCCTTGATGGCCATTGAAAAACGCCTTGATGGCCATTGAAAAAATCTTCTTTTAAAAAATCCACGCCTTGATGGCCATTGAAAAAATCTTCTTTTAAAAAATCCACGCCTTGATGGCCATTAAAAAAATCTTCTTTTAAAAAATCCACGCCTTGATGGCCATTGAAAAAATCTTCTTTTAAAAAATCCACGCCTTGATGGCCATTGAAAAAATCTTCTTTTAAAAAATCCACGCCTTGATGGCCATTGAAAAAATCTTCTTTTAAAAAATCCACGCCTTGATGGCCATTGAAAAAATCTTCTTTTAAAAAATCCACGCCTTGATGGCCATTGAAAAAATCTTCTTTTAAAAAATCCACGCCTTGATGGCCATTGAAAAAATCTTCTTTTAAAAAATCCACGCCTTGATGGCCATTGAAAAAATCTTCTTTTAAAAAATCCACGCCTTGATGGCCATTGAAAAAATCTTCTTTTAAAAAATCCACGCCTTGATGGCCATTGAAAAAATCTTCTTTTAAAAAATCCACGCCTTGATGGCCATTGAAAAAATCTTCTTTTAAAAAATCCACGCCTTGATGGCCATTGAAAAAATCTTCTTTTAAAAAATCCACGCCTTGATGGCCATTGAAAAAATCTTCTTTTAAAAAATCCACGCCTTGATGGCCATTGAAAAAATCTTCTTTTAAAAAATCCACGCCTTGATGGCCATTAAAAAAATCTTCTTTTAAAAAATCCACGCCTTGATGGCCATTGAAAAAATCTTCTTTTAAAAAATCCACGCCTTGATGGCCATTAAAAAAATCTTCTTTTAAAAAATCCACGCCTTGATGGCAATTGAAAAAATCTTCTTTTAAAAAATCAACGCCTTGATGGCCATTGAAAAAATCTTCTTTTAAAAAATCCACGCCTTGATGGCCATTAAAAAAATCTTCTTTTAAAAAATCCACGCCTTGATGGCCATTGAAAAAATCTTCTTTTAAAAAATCCACGCCTTGATGGCCATTGAAAAAATCTTCTTTTAAAAAATCCACGCCTTGATGGCCATTGAAAAAATCTTCTTTTAAAAAATCCACGCCTTGATGGCCATTGAAAAAATCTTCTTTTAAAAAATCCACGCCTTGATGGCCATTGAAAAAATCTTCTTTTAAAAAATCCACGCCTTGATGGCCATTGAAAAAATCTTCTTTTAAAAAATCCACGCCTTGATGGCCATTGAAAAAATCTTCTTTTAAAAAATCCACGCCTTGATGGCCATTGAAAAAATCTTCTTTTAAAAAATCCACGCCTTGATGGCCATTGAAAAAATCTTCTTTTAAAAAATCCACGCCTTGATGGCCATTGAAAAAATCTTCTTTTAAAAAATCCACGCCTTGATGGCCATTGAAAAAATCTTCTTTTAAAAAATCCACGCCTTGATGGCCATTGAAAAAATCTTCTTTTAAAAAATCCACGCCTTGATGGCCATTGAAAAAATCTTCTTTTAAAAAATCCACGCCTTGATGGCCATTGAAAAAATCTTCTTTTAAAAAATCCACGCCTTGATGGCCATTGAAAAAATCTTCTTTTAAAAAATCCACGCCTTGATGGCCATTGAAAAAATCTTCTTTTAAAAAATCCACGCCTTGATGGCCATTGAAAAAATCTTCTTTTAAAAAATCCACGCCTTGATGGCCATTGAAAAAATCTTCTTTTAAAAAATCCACGCCTTGATGGCCATTGAAAAAATCTTCTTTTAAAAAATCCACGCCTTGATGGCCATTGAAAAAATCTTCTTTTAAAAAATCCACGCCTTGATGGCCATTGAAAAAATCTTCTTTTAAAAAATCCACGCCTTGATGGCCATTGAAAAAATCTTCTTTTAAAAAATCCACGCCTTGATGGCCATTGAAAAAATCTTCTTTTAAAAAATCCACGCCTTGATGGCCATTGAAAAAATCTTCTTTTAAAAAATCCACGCCTTGATGGCCATTGAAAAAATCTTCTTTTAAAAAATCCACGCCTTGATGGCCATTGAAAAAATCTTCTTTTAAAAAATCCACGCCTTGATGGCCATTGAAAAAATCTTCTTTTAAAAAATCCACGCCTTGATGGCCATTGAAAAAATCTTCTTTTAAAAAATCCACGCCTTGATGGCCATTGAAAAAATCTTCTTTTAAAAAATCCACGCCTTGATGGCCATTGAAAAAATCTTCTTTTAAAAAATCCACGCCTTGATGGCCATTGAAAAAATCTTCTTTTAAAAAATCCACGCCTTGATGGCCATTGAAAAAATCTTCTTTTAAAAAATCCACGCCTTGATGGCCATTGAAAAAATCTTCTTTTAAAAAATCCACGCCTTGATGGCCATTGAAAAAATACTCCTTTAAAAAATCCACGCCTTGATGGCCATTGAAAAAATCTTCTTTCAAAAAATCCACGCCTTGATGGCCATTGAAAAAATCTTCTTTTAAAAAATCCACGCCTTGATGGCCTTGATGGCCATTGAAAAAATCTTCTTTTAAAAAATCCACGCCTTGATGTCCATTGAAAAAAATTTTCTTTTAAAAAATCCACGCCTTGATGGCCATTGAAAAAATCTTCTTTTAAAAAATCCACGACATGATAACTTCTTTCAAAATACCACTTGAAAAACAGTAGTACTTTCAAAAAATCATCCTTTTTTTGTGGACTTGCTACATCTCTTACCCTTGGCTATTGTAAAAATGTGTAAATAATCTCTTCTTAGGATGACTACAACATTTCGGATACGCAGCTTATCAGACGGCCTGGTCAGTGAGAATCTATTGCTTGTCTACAATTCAAATTGGAGCACACGGACGGCCAACAACAATTGCAACAGTTGTAACAAATGTTTAGGCAAATCATTTACATTTGTAATGGGACACCATGATGAGGATGATATCCTCCAAGAGTCCTTGCACAACAATTCAAAACATATTTGCATTTGCAACAAATGGCCACTTTATCACTTCTTGGCCAGAATATGGAGTACAATGAAATCAGCAAGGACAATTTGACTTGTTACACTAACGTAGATTTTTAGCAGGGGTGTGAACACATGCTCCTTACCGAACAAGGACATTTTCAAAACAAAAAACATTTGTTCAAAAAGGAAATGTATTTTCAGTTCGTAACGGAAGTTGTAGACAACAAAAATAGGTCCTTTAGTTTTTGGACTAAGAACAGATTACTATTTCTCCACCCGGTTCTCTCAACCCTTCCCACTGACTGTTCGGAAATCGTTATGTTAAAAATATTGTTGACTTTTCAGGTCTATATTTGCCGACAATTGCCATTTAGTTTGAGGTATGCATTTGTCACATCTGCATTTCCGCTCAAAATGATTTACTCTCCAATATTCAACTTCGTTATGACTGGCAGACAGAGGTTCTGCAGCATCTATGACTGTCGGAATGTTTTACTACCAGGCATAATGGTTTATCGTCCGACTAAAGTGCGTAGGAGGTGGTGATACAATGTCAGCCGATAAATTACGCACAGTTCATGGGCGGAAAATGAATAAAAAGGCCTGGAAAAGGGCCTTTTTAAATAAATTTGGATTTTTAAAAAAATATTTTTTCAAGGCGTGGATTTTTTAAAAGGCCATCAAGGCGTGGATTTTTTAAAAGGCCATCAAGGCGTGGATTTTTTAAAAGGCTATCAAGGCGTGGATTTTTTAAAAGGCCATCAAGGCGTGGATTTTTTAAAAGGCTATCAAGGCGTGGATTTTTTAAAAGGCCATTAAGGCGTGGATTTTTTAAAAGGCCATCAAGGCGTGGATTTTTTAAAAGGCCATCAAGGCGTGGATTTTTTAAAAGGCCATCAAGGCGTGGATTTTTTAAAAGGCTATCAAGGCGTGGATTTTTTAAAAGGCCATAAAGGCGTGGATTTTTTAAAAGGCCATCAAGGCGTGGATTTTTTAAAAGGCCATCAAGGCGTGGATTTTTTAAAAGGCCATCAAGGCGTGGATTTTTTAAAAGGCCATCAAGGCGTGGATTTTTTAAAAGGCCATCAAGGCGTGGATTTTTTAAAAGGCCATCAAGGCGTGGATTTTTTAAAAGGCCATCAAGGCGTGGATTTTTTAAAAGGCCATCAAGGCGTGGATTTTTTAAAGGGATATCAAGGCGTGGATTTTTTTAAAGGGCTATCAAGGCGTGGATTTTTTTAAAAGGCTATCAAGGTGTGGATTTTTTAAAAGGCTATCAAGGCGTGGATTTTTTAAAAGGCTATCAAGGCGTGGATTTTTTAAAAGGCCATCAAGGCGTGGATTTTTTAAAAGAATATTTTTTAAAAGGCCATCAAGGCGTGGATTTTTTAAAAGAATATTTTTTTAAAGGCCATCAAGGCGTGGATTTTTTAAAAGAATATTTTTTTTAAAGGCCATCAAGGCGTGGATTTTTTAAAAGAATATTTTTTAAAAGGCCATCAAGGCGTGGATTTTTTAAAAGAATATTTTTTAAAAGCCATCAAGGCGTGGATTTTTTAAAAGAATATTTTTTAAAAGACCATCAAGGCGTGGATTTTTTAAAGGAGTATTTTTTCAAAGGCCATCAAGGCGTGGATTTTTTCAAGTGACCAAACAAGTCCTGGATTTTTTAAAGGAATATTTTTTCAAGTGACCAAACAAGTCCTGGATTTTTTAAAGGAATATTTTTTCAAGTGACCCAACAAGGCGTGGATTTTTTCAAGTGACCAAATAAGTCGTGGATTTTTAAAGGAATATTTTTTCAAGTACTCAATAAGGCGTGGATTTTTTAAAAAAATATTTTTTCAAAGGTCATCCATCAAGGCGTGGATTTTTGAAGAGAATATTTTTTCAAGTACTCAATAAGGCGTGGATTTTTTAAAAAAATATTTTTTCAAAGGCCATCAAGGCGTGGATTTTTGAAGAGAATATTTTTTCAAAGGCCATCAAGGCGTGGATTTTTGAAGAGAATATTTTTTCAAAGGCCAACAAGGCGTGGATTTTTTCAAGTGACCAAACAAGTCGTGGATTTTTTAAAGGAATATTTTTTCAAGTGACCCAACAAGGCGTGGATTTTTTCAAGTGACTAAACAAGTCGTGGATTTTTAAAGGAATATTTTTTCAAGTGACCCAACAAGGCGTGGATTTTTTCAAGTGACCAAACAAGTCGTGGATTTTTAAAGGAATATTTTTTCAAGTACTCAATAAGGCGTGGATTTTTAAAAAAAATATTTTTTCAAAGGCCATCCATCAAGGCGTGTATTTTTGAAGATAATATTTTTTCAAAGGCCATCAAGGCGTGGATTTTTGAAGAGAATATTTTTTCAAAGGCCATCAAGGCGTGGATTTTTGAAGAGAATATTTTTTCAAAGGCCATCAAGGCGTGGATTTTTGAAGAGAATATTTTTTCAAAGGCCATCAAGGCGTGGATTTTTGAAGAGAATATTTTTTCAAAGGCCATCAAGGCGTGGATTTTTGAAGAGAATATTTTTTCAAAGGCCATCAAGGTGTGGATTTTTGAAGAGAATATTTTTTCAAAGGCCATCAAGGCGTGGATTTTTGAAGAGAATATAGGCCCCCTTTTTATTGGCCCGTTATTCCACAGTCAACGGATAATTGTCTCTGTCAATGTATTTGGAAAACTTGTTACATCTCCGGATTAGTGTTTTAAATTTAATTATGTTGGCTTAATTATCTAAAAATTGAATATTTCTTAACGAATTTGCATGTCAGCCCTCACCTGGATGTCATTCTGATACCTGAAGAATGCATTTCCATTAGTAATCGATGAAATTGTATTTTATTTGTTTCGAAATCGAACGGAAATGTATGTCTGTTTCATTTTTAATTGAATTACAAGGACATGCGTAAGTACATGAGTGTGTGAGAGTATGTGCATGTGTGTGTGCAAAAGTGCGTAAGATTGGCCATTAAATATGCAAAATGCTATTTAAATTTATTATGGGCGAATTAAAAATTTATTGTGTGAAATTGCTGCAAAGTTTGCAATTGGTTCGGTAATGTATGAAGGTGAGGGTTGGAGGAGAGAGGAATCTGAGTTGCAACCAAGTAAAGGAAATTTACATTTTTGGACCTTGATATAAATATACAAATGTCTTAATACTGAAAATATACCAGCATAGGTCTTAAAAAGTGTGCCGAACCAACTTTATTTAGAGCTCAACCCACCCTGAGACTTTAGCCGAACAGCGTAATAATTTGGTCATTAAAATTAATAATATTTACACAGTTTTGTGTAAATATTTTTCGTTTCATAAAGAATATTAAATGGTCTTTGACGAAAAAAAAGAAACAAAAAAAAACTGACATAAAAAACAATGTCCCTGCTGCCAGGTCATAAAACTTACTGCAGTCCCCGGCAGAAGCGTTCGCAATGACGTTCATGGCTTTCCAATAAGAATTTATGAACAATTAAGTGTCAAAAATGCCTTACGACAACATGTTGCCACCAGTTGAGGCACATAGCTTGTCCATCTATCTCCTCCCTCTTCAAGTGTCCTTGCAAAATTTTACAAAACAGTAGCCAACTTCAGGCCTATTTTGCAATCAGCGGCTGTGGCGATAACCTCTCATGTATGTTAATATGTAAGCCATAATATTTTGACCGGCTGAAGTTAATTGCCCGTTGAAAATAGGGATAGTAAAACTAAACTAAATAACCCCATAAGACAGCAGACTAAGCCGTTTGTTAGTTCTAACCTTTGTTGTCCGAAAAAGGCATGAACATGAGAGGTGAGTAAATGCAGCAAAGCTTATGGGATTATTTTAAAGAGGCGAGAAGGAAAATCAAAATTCGATAAAGAAGGCAGGCGTGGATTTTTTAAAGAATATTTTTTCAAGTACCCAACAACAAGGCGTGGATTTTTGAAGAATATTTTTTCAAGTACCCAACAACAAGGCGTGGATTTTTTAAAGAATATTTTTTCAAGTACCCAACAACAAGGCGTGGATTTTTTGAAGAATATTTTTTCAAGTACCCAACAACAAGGCGTGGATTTTTGAAGAATATTTTTTCAAGTACCCAACAACAAGGCGTGGATTTTTTAAACAATATTTTTTGAAGTACCCAACAACAAGGCGTGGATTTTTTGAATAATATTTTTTCCAAGGACCCAACAAGGCGTGGTTTTTTTAAACAATATTTTTTCCAAGGACCCAACAAGGCGTGGTTTTTTAAACAATATTTTTTCCAAGGACCCAACAAGGCGTGGTTTTTTTAAACAATATTTTTTCCAAGGACCCAACAAGGCGTGGTTTTTTTAAACAATATTTTTTCCAAGGACCCAACAAGGCGTGGTTTTTTTAAACAATATTTTTTCCAAGGACCCAACAAGGCGTGGTTTTTTTAAACAATATTTTTTCCAAGGACCCAACAAGGCGTGGTTTTTTTAAACAATATTTTTTCCAAGGACCCAACAAGGCGTGGTTTTTTTAAACAATATTTTTTCCAAGGACCCAACAAGGCGTGGTTTTTTTAAACAATATTTTTCCAAGGACCCAACAAGGCGTGGTTTTTTTAAACAATATTTTTTCCAAGGACCCAACAAGGCGTGGTTTTTTTAAACATTCTTTGATTCCATGCACCAAAAAGTTTTTTCAGTATGTAGGTAAATTTCACATTTTGAAGGCAAAATTTGAGATTTTCTTCCTTTTGAACTGGTAGTTGATTTTGAGAAAACTGGTTGAGTTACAACCAAACTGAAA